>NW_021636594.1:0-42539 GCF_004799145.2 Neltuma alba | reverse complement strand
TTTTTTATGTTCCTATCGAAGTCATTTTTGTAAAATTTGTGAAGTAATCAATATTGTTTTCTGATATAGCCCTTGGAAAGAATATTGTAGAGTAGTTATGGTGGAGAGAGAGAGGAGAGGGATAGATGATAAAGAATTTGCATTAATTAAGGGTATTTGTGGAACATGGGGTGATTTTAAGAAAATCAACTAATTCTAACTCTTGGTTTGTTTAATTAGTTTAATGTGACCTGTAATCAGGAACGGGGGGAGTAATTTTGTTATTTGTTGTACAATTAAAATTTGTCAAAGCATTTGGATATTTGGAAGGGGGGTTTTACAGTTTTACTACTCCACATATGGACATCTTGTCATGTTTGGTAGTATCCTAACTAACTTAGATGCCTCCAGTTTATAAAACTGGCTAGTCCATAAGAATTTTCGATGATCATGAGATGTTGTTTGGTAGGTTCTTTGTCTTGGATAATGCCCACATGTGAGGTCTGTTATGAAAGAGAGAGTGACCTGGTTAGGATGTTGTAAATCCCATGATTTCAGAGCTAAAGTTTGACCTTTTGCATTTTTTATTGCTAAGATTTTATAATGTGTCTTTGATTTCTCATTTCTTTTAATTAAAATGAAATGCTGCAGTCCTTCAGGGAAAGTCTCAAATTGTTCAGGAGGAATTAATGAAGCTTGGTGAACAAATGTGTTAGTAGTCCTGAAGGTACAAAGCTCTAGCCTTGCATTTATGCCGTGAATTTGAAGACAAGTTCCTCCAACATCTTGCTGCGGCGATTGTTTTTGTTTATACCTTGAAATAAATATACTTTTATGGTAAGCTGCAGTTAGGTGAACCTCACAAGCCACCAATACTGAGGAATAAATCAGCCTCCATTAAAAAAAAAAAAAAAATTCCCCACAGCCAGGCCAAACAATATCATATAACTGGTAGAGAGCAGAAATTCATGGCAGGAAAGAGGGAGTCTTTGTGCGTGCTGAGAGAGTGACTGACTGAGCGGGAGAGGAGATGGAGAGGGAGCGAGAGGAAAACTGAAGCACGCTTTTGCCCTACATTAGTATTTATGCTGGGGAAGAGCATACAATTTCAATTATACAGCTTTAGATTACTCAACTCTCAATCAGCTCCTTAATCATAGTTTATCAATAATAACTCATTATACTGGTAGATATCTGTTTTTGTAACTTCAGTCCTCCAATCCTTTGCAGGGTAATGGTTGGAAAGTTGTTGCCAGTTTTGAAGGCAATTTTCCCAACAGGATTAAACAGCTTCCTATAGACAGACACTTTGACATAAACAATGTTAAAAGGGTAAATTGTCTTTTGAACATTTCACTTTTATTGTCCAAGTTAATCTTTAATTCCTCATTCGCTTCAGGTGCGGTTGTTTCTATATTTCTCTTTAAACTTGTGTTAGATTGTCCTAGAAGCAGATGGATATCAACCTTATCTTATTTCTCCTCCAGAAAAAGGGTTGAGGTCCTTATCAAAGGTGTTCTTGAAATGGCAAAGGAGCCATCACGTCTGTGTGTTGATGAGGTATGCTTCTAATTTGCCATCGATTTTATTTATAAAGTGGCTATTATGCTATGTCCAAAGAGGCATAAAAAGGACTTTTAGTGAGAATTGGGGTAGAGGGCTGAAATTTTTCTTACTTGTATGATAAATAGGCATGTGCCTTTTCTTGTTCTGTCTCCTTTTGCTATTAATTTTCATCAAATGCTTGCATCAAGGGAAGGCCCGTGTTTCATTTCTTTTTCTTTGCATCTGTTATGTCTGAAGTGTGGGAACCTTTGGACTGTAAGGCTGATTGTCTGGCGTATTAAATGATCACGTTGGCTAGATAGTTCAAACAATTGTTAATTTGGAACTGATGTGTTATGTATTTTTGGATTCTGAGGTATTTTATTTGTTTTGATCTGTAGTCCGGTAGAGCTTAGGGCACTTGGGTTTTTTTTTTTAATGTTATCGTCACATGGGTGCTGCAGTTTTAGGGTAGTTTCTGAATTCTGATAGACTGATGATGTAAAATTCCTGTTCCATTTTTCTCTTGAGCTGTATTTTGAACTTATTTTTTGTAACAACCAAATTAGTGCATCGTGTACTTTGGATATAGTTTTCTGCTGCTGCTAATGCTACACCTGGTCTTGGACGATATCCTCCATTTAAGAGAGAGGTAAAAATGCTTTGCAGAAATCTGGAAGTAACTTGGTCTAAATTTTGAGAATGGTCTATCTTATGTTTCAAAATTTAAAACCAGCTTGTGGCGCTTGCAAGTTCTGCCCTAGATGGATTTAAAAATGAATCCAAAAATGGTGGTGGCTTTAGTTGATATGGAGCGTGCATTTGTTCCACCCCAACACTTCATTCGCTTAGTGCAGAGACGGTATGTTAGATATCTGTTAGCTCAATATCTTGCTTGTTAGTGGGAACTAGGAACACTTAGTTGTTGTTCATACATAAAGCTCTGAAGCAGTATCTTAAAATTGTGATAATCCCTGTTATGCACCAGCTATGCCTCTTCAGTTAAGCTCAAATCATTTAAACGGTAAAGCTGCACCCTTTTCTAAGAAAAGGGAAGACGCATTTTCTAGAACTCGGACCAATAATTGAGCATGTCACTCTCAAGGTTATAATTGAGAAAAACACTGAATGGCAATCTTTCTTCCCAGCATGTAGTGAAGTTTGAAAATTGTGGTGTTTGAACTGTCCAGTGGACCTTCTGATAGAGTCCCAAATTAGAAAGCCACAAGTAATTCTTGTGTTTGATGTGTATTTCTTGAAAATTCTGGATCTTTGTTAATATTATGATAACTTTACACTTTTTAGTTGTGCATATCTTATTTTAATGTTGCAACACTTTTTATCAATTGCTTTAGAATGGAAAGGCAGCGCAAAGAGGATGAGCTGAAGAACCGGTCTTCTAAAAGGGCTCCTGAGGCTGAACAGTCTGGTCTAAATCGGGTGTGGGATTGTCTTCTTTTTCGTCTTAAGAAACTCAGTTTGGATGTGCTATATGTGAAATAGGTATTAAATCAGCTTTTTTCTTCTAGATGCATGAAATAAAATGTGTTTTCATTTCTAGGCTGCTAGTCCTCAAACTGGTCAACAAAGTGGAGGAACCTTGAAATCAATGAAAGATAAATCTGGTCAGCAGGACAAGGATACACAAGAAGGATCTGGTTTGAAGACGGCTGGGCCTGATGGAGAGATAACTGCAGGTTTCTACAAATTGATCATAACATTTTATTGTGTGCTTGACCGTATGATCAAGGTCTCTTTGTGACATAATGCGCTAAATATGTGTTTGGTGGCTTCAATCTCTTCTGTTGATGATGCCTTCAAGAGCTTCGATATTATCCTTGTTAAAACAGTTGCCTCTTTGCGCTTGGGGTTCCTCTTATTAAACTGTTTCCAGCAGTGGTTGGTCATTTCCCAATGGTTGGTTAATTAAAACTCTTGATACTAAATTGATATGGCACATGTAATATTATGTTCTCTATTCAAAAGAAATAGTATTATGTGGCTATGTGAAAGCGGTTGAGAAGCCAGCGTCATTGAAATCACTGAAAAGGGAGAAAAAACTAGAATGATTTTGTCCCTATTTCCTGCCACTTGTAAAGAATGGAATGAACCTTTCTATATTTTCAAGTTAACAGATAATTGGGCATGTGAATTTTGCACTGTCCATAAAATGTAATATTTTAGACTCCATTAGCATATGGAACTACAAAGCTTGTATATCTTCCCAGCCTAGGCTTTTGTTTTCTTTCTATCTATTTCTATTTTAAGGTAAGGAATCTGCATTCTTAAATTATAGTTATACTTAACTATAGTACATGGAATCGGCTTCTACCTTTTCTTATGGATTGTTTCTTCAACACAGGTTACTTGTTTAAAAAAAGTGGAAAAACTAGTGGCTGGAGTAGACGATGGTTCGTTTTGAATGAGAAGACTGGAAAGGTTAGTATATCATTGTCAAAGGCTTATTTGTAACTTTCACTAAAAAAAAAAAAGGCTTATTTGGAACTAAGTAGCGTACTCAATTCAAATGGTATGGTTTTTGACGTTATGGTTATTTTCATAATTGAAGTACTTGACCAATGAACGAAGAGAGGATGAAAACTGAATGATATTATTCAGAGAGATTCAGCTGATGCAAATAGGGCTTCTGAGATGCTAAGATTCACTATAATATATCCCAGTTTCTAGCCTGTAATTTAGGGAATATAATCATGTCTACAAGATACATCTAATCTGATATCTTGGGGAATAAACATCAGATAGATAAAATACAGAATAAGATAATAGCCTATGTTTCAGTGGAGAAGACACTAACAACCAACAGTCATGGAAACCTTCAAGTTGTGCAGAAGTGATTTTGGAATATAACTTATTTCTTTCTTTTTCCTTTTTGGTATGAAAATTAAGTGAAGTTCTGTAAGGTCCTTGGGGGAAAGAATGAAAGGAAGTAAGTAGTTGAGATTTCCTCAAAATAATTTTATCAAGTTGCAATGAGGTCCTCTTTTGCAGCATTTCGAATTGGTATGGACTTGGACGACCTGTTGATGACCATATGAAAGAACGTCGCTGCAATGATTATAGAAGCATTTTTCTGAAGTAAAAATGGGCATATAATATTACATGTTATGATAAATCAAAAAGTCTCATTGGGCTGGTATCGTCTATAAGTCGTTAGGTCCAGTATATGTGTTCAGGCTAAACCTCTTCAAAAATTATTACAACTCCTTGTGAATTGTGATTTCAATTTGTGACTGTAATTATTACGTTTGTTGAAGTACAGTAATCCTACCATATGTGTCCTTCAAGAATTTGGTCTTGCTGCCTTGTCTTTTGATCATTAGGCTGTGTCTTACTGTTTAGGTGTGCTTTGGATCTTTAACCTTCCTTTAAGATTAATCTTCATAATTTTCTTTAAAAAAGGAAATCTCTGATGGAAGGAATTGCGAGTTTTTCCCCTTCATCTTGTTATCTGTCCTAATTGTTTTGCATCATTGCTCTGCACGTATTCCTCCCATGATGCCAATGATTAACTTCTAAGGGAAAGAACCTTGTGTTGTCCCTGTTGAGGTTGATGTATGTGATTATGTAACTATCAGTGTCACACGGCTTGATTTTATGAGGGCTAATGATTAACATTTTCTGGGTACTATGATTTGATACTGGTTTATATTGCAGCTTGGTTACACCAAAAAACAAGAAGAGAGACACTTCCGAGGAGTCATTACATTAGAGGTATGACATAAACTTGTTCATTATATGAAATTCTTTGTAGAATAATTATTAATCTTGTTCATTGCTCCCAAATCATTTCATTTCGCAATCTGTCTTGGGTTTCCTCTTTCATTAATTGTGCCTAGATTTTGTAATGTTTGATCACATTTTTCGTTCTTCATATCTTCTTTGTTACTTGTTAGTAGTTCCTGTGCATTTTGGTGTCTGTTATTCGACAAAAGAGAATGCATAACAATTTTCCTTTCTTTTGATATTCTGTATGAATATGAAGTGAGAAAGGTAGAAAGAAAGGAAAATTGCTTTATTTCTGAGTCTTGAGTAGATGGGAACAAAGAATAATTTAAGGTTTCAGCTTACTAATCCCGAGTTGCTTTGGCTGTCCCAATCAGGAATGCAACATTGAAGAAATCTCTGATGATGACGAAGCTTCAGCAAAGAGCTCAAAAGATAAAAAGGCCAATGGACCTGATTCGGGAAGAGCATCCAACCTCATATTCAAGATAACCAGCAAGGTCCCCTATAAGACTGTTATGAAAGGTAATCTTTCTTGTGGCTGCAATGTCGCCTTTAACTGATGCATCCTCCCGGGGCCATCACTGGATCTGATATGCCCCTGCTTGGTGTGTTACAATGTTGCCATACGCGTTTTGCAGCTGAAAGTACAGTTCTGTTAAAGGCTGAGAGTGTAGCAGATAAGGTTGAGTGGCTAAAAAAGCTAGGAAATGTTGCAAATCCTACAAAAGCTGGTCAAATAACGGGTGAATCAGGTCTTCCTATGCGACACAGTCTTTCTGATGGTTCCCTTGTAAGTTATTATGTTGCCCACCTCTTTTTATTTGCTTCATTCGATCATGTGGCAAAATAAAAAAAATTGGAAGACACTGATTATTCGAAGAGTGGCTAACATGCCAATCACATTAACTTTGATGCCTGTGGTTTATGTTCCTCGACGAGAAGTTTTTTGTTTTTTTAATTATTTTTCTAGTGTTCCTAAATCATAATCCTCCTATCTTTTTCTGTTCATATCAATAGGTTTGCACTTTGCACTTTTTGGGTTAGCATCATATTCATTTGTTGAACTCAAGAAGTTTATAACATAAGCTCGCAATGACAAAAATGTCTATTGAGTCAATTAGAAATTTCCAGAACTTTGGGGTACTTGTTGCTTGTACTCTGTTTCAAATACAAGGCATTTTTACCTGATGCATGATCACCAAGAGAAACGGTTGGGTAATTAAGATTTAAAATTTTTCCATCTTCGCCTTTTTTTCACTAATCATTAATTATTTATTTCTAATAGGAGGTAAGTAATCTGAATAGGCTCCTACAGGCGTTTTAAGTAAAAAGACATTAGTCACACTTGGAATTCCCTAAAATGCCTTGTATATTGAAACAGGACTTTTCAAAAAATTCTGCATATTTGAAGGTAGCATGTAGATTTTTAGTAGCTGCGCATCTTAAAAAATCTATGATCACTGACCCATCTATGAACTGCTGTTGTCTAGAATTTGCTGGCTTTATTTCTGAAAAGTTGCTCATGTTACTCTTTTATAGGATACTATGACTAGAAGGCCTGCGGATCCAGAAGAGGAGCTTAGATGGATGGCCCAAGAAGTTCGTGGTTATGTTGAAGCTGTTCTTAACAGTCTTGCAGCTAATGTCCCCAAGGTCAGTGTACTTTACAAGTACTGTATTTCTCTCTCTTTGGATCTCTTGCTGTTCAGTGTCCCTGAAATCAATTAGTTCTGGCTGAGCAGGCTGTTGTTCTTTGCCAAGTGGAGAAAGCCAAAGAAGACATGCTTAACCAGTTGTACAGTTCCGTCAGGTTAGAGCTGTCTCCTCTGCCTACTGCCCAATGAATGCATCGTTTCTTCATGGAATATTTTATGTGATAGCCTTCCCGTATTTCGTCCTTGGAGCATCAAATATATTCAATACTTCTGGCAACCCTTGGGCTGCATTAAAAACCTGTCTACTTTGTGTATTCTTTATTGCTTTTCTTGGATGTATTTTGGAGATCACCAAGGACATTTGGACAATCATTTAATTCTTGTAATTTGGAGATATCTGTGCTGTACAACACTTCAAATTCAAAATCTTTTCAGGATATTTTTTTGGGGACTTCGTAAGGAAAATTTATTGAACTTGTTTACATTTTTGTCATTGACAGTGCACAAAGCTCGGCAAAAATTGAAGAGCTGCTCCAAGAGGACCATAACGTGAAGCGTAAAAGGGAGCGCATTCAGAAACAGTCCTCTCTTCTTTCAAAGCTAACTAGGCAGCTTAGTGTCCATGACAATAGAGCGACTGCAGCATCCAGTTGGTCTGAAGAAGGTAGCACAACAGGTAATGTTTCTGCAAGCACGCACTTTCTGGGAACAATTTATGTCAGGGATTTATGGTGATCAGCATGATTCCCCATCCCAACCCCCTCCGCCCCACCCAAAAAAAAAAAAAAAAAAACAGCTGCATCATCTTTACTTTGGCTAGTGGCACCTGAGCTTCCATTGTGCAAATAACATAAAATAATGACATGACAAGGGGTCACTTCATAAAGGTTTACTCATGCTAGTGGACCATGAAAGCCTGAAATGGTTTTTATCAATACAAGTTCAAATTTATGCTACGTTACAATCTGTTCATTTGAAAGGCTTAGGTGGGTTATTGGATAAACTTGTACTTTTCCTTTATAATGGGAATAAAAAATTTGATTGCTTGTAAATTTTGTTGTCATCCTAGAGGAATATCTAATTGCTTGAATACATATAATCTTTTGATTGCGTACTTTCTGCATACTGCAACTGTCGTCTAAAATATACATTTTTGTATTAGTACTATCATCTTGATCTTACCCATTATTTGATTTACTTCTCTACACAACTATAACAAGTCAATTCATGCAGAAAGTGGCGGAAGTTATGGCTCCTCGTCTGGTGGTGATTGGAGATCTGCATTTGATGCTGCCGCAAATGGTTCCATTGACTCATCATCTAGGTTTGGATCTGGTGGACACAGTAGACGATACAGTGACCCATCTCAAAATGGTGACACGAGTTCAGTTTCAAATTCTAGCAGTCGCCGGACACCAACTCGGCTGCCACCAGCACCTCCATCTGGTTCAAGATATTAGATAAAGCTACTGATCATTCCAATTTTTTATTCTGTATTCTTGTTGGGTGGATGCTTGAGTTTTTTCCAGTCTTGTATTGACAGTCCTACATCCTCTCTTCAAGTTATTAGAAATGGGTTAGGTGTGTAGATAAAGATTGCTAATACGGCCATATTATCGCCATACATGTTTCTCCGCTTTCGCCCATATTGGATGTTCGGGGACAATGTCGGATAAGATGGTATTGTGTCTGCCCGACATTTTTTTCCTCTAATATATGTAACTTGTTTTGTATCAATGTGATTACCAGAGGATAAATTGTATCAATACGCATCAAGTGGACATTTTTGCTTAAAGTCTGTCATCTCTAGGTAGCGTTTTGTTCAGGGAGTTTTCGAATGATTAGAATGGATAGTTGAGGTTCATAGCTTCACCGGAGCTTTGATGCTTATGCAAACAGCCTGTGATTTCACGAATGCAATTGATTTAGTGTGAGTCTCTATTGTCTGTCTCACAGGTGACCTAACTTTGACGTTAAGGAACTCGAGATTTAGGTGTGTTGGATGAAACCAAACCGTGGTTTAAAAAAGTGATTCTGGAGAATAGATTCTAGGAAGAATAGATTTTATGAAAAAGTTATTTTGAGAAATGAAGTGTTTGGATAGTTGTTATCAGAAACACTTTTTTATATACAAATTATTAAAAAAAGACATAAGTTAATATGATAATTGCAGAAAAAATAGATTTTATGATATATTTTAATTTGAAGAATAAAATTATTATATATTTTTTATTAACATAATTAAATACATAAGATAATATAATTATAATAATTAACATGTATATTATTTAATAATATAAGATTAAATTGTTTATAAAAAATATATTTATAAAAAAAATAACAAGATACATATCCTAAAGCTCTAACACTCTTCCTTTTTTTCTCCAAAAATAATTTTTTTTAACTTTTTTTCAAAACATGGTTTTGGTTTTTGGGTGAGTGTTTGGTGATTTATTCTCCAAATCATGTTTGAGTGTCACCCAAACATAGCCTTACATGAATTTCATCTTTTTGGAAGATTCCATCCATGATTTAAAACGCAGAAATTAACAACGATGAATTGCAAATGTGGCGACAACCTCTGATATATTCATAAACAAAAATCAAGATGAAAAAGTGTACCTTACTAGTCTGAAAAAGTGAAATGTAAATACGTTATTTTAAAAAAAAAAAAAAAAAAAAGCGAAGTTCAAATCAAGTTTTGGCGAAAACACAAAGGACAATTGGCAACATTCAAAATGAAAAATAGGCTTAATCAAAAAATATAAATAAAAATCAATAGGTTGCCAACATGATACACTTTAACGTAATTATTCTCAGCGTTGGTTCATGCCTACTACTTCACTACAATCCATCTGTTTAGATAATTTTCTCTTCTCCAGTTAAACTACAGTCGGGCTTCGCACATGCTAA
This sequence comes from Neltuma alba, assembly GCF_004799145.2. Classification (NCBI taxonomy): domain Eukaryota; kingdom Viridiplantae; phylum Streptophyta; class Magnoliopsida; order Fabales; family Fabaceae; genus Neltuma; species Neltuma alba. The sequence goes on along the minus strand of NW_021636594.1, from coordinate 32,700 downwards.
CTGGCCATATAAAGAATCCAGACCTAGCTCATCTGCACCATCCCATGTAATGTAATGAATCGAAAAGAAAAACCTCCATTCATCTTCTGACTAAACCGATTTCCCAAACTTTGAATGCACAGTAAACAAGATCGGCCCATTGCACTGCCTGGCTCCCAAGAAAATGGAGCTTACGCGTAGGGGATTCTTGGCCCTTGTCCTAAACAGTGAGAGACGCACCATTGTCTGCTGCAGTGAGATTGAGTATCATGGTTGCTGCCTTAGGAGCCCTGAAATACAGGAGTAAATCACATTTATATTTGGAAGCTCAAAATGAAAGCGAAACAAATTGTGGGCATCACACAAATCAACTGATGTCTATGGTTAAACCTGATTTAACTTGTATTACAAGCCTATGATTAGTTTGTTACAATTTCAAACTTTCAACACATTCCCTCGCCCATGGAAGGCCATTTGGGCTTGATACACGGATGCAACACAAGTTCAGCGCATTTTAATTTTAGAGCAAATGATTGAACTTCTGACTCTCTGATCACCATGGCTCTAATACCTAGTCAAGAAATATTCAACAGAAGATTTAGCTGTAAACTAAAAATAGTCTCGTTATATCTAACAAACATCACATCACAATAGTCTTCTGAAATTGAGTTCTTCCATTTGGTCTGGCCGCCCTCCAGCTCTCAACAATAAGAAATTAAAAAACCGGATCAGATAATGGCTCAGATCCTCTGATCATTCCAAAACTTTTCTTTCTAACGCAACAAAAGGAGGCAAAAAAGAAAAAGGTAATCTTCAGCACATTTATAGGAACCAGGGAGACGGAACAGTTAGGCCAACATGGGGCACTGTCCATTCATGGAAATAGAAAAAATGCTCCAACCAAATAAACATATTATTCTTGAAGAAATATTTATACCATGCTTCAGGTGCTTGATATAGAGCAGCTGAATTACCAAAGCATGATGCAAGCATCTCAGTGTTTATTACACCTGGATTAAGCGCTACAACTGCCATTCCTTCAGGTAACTCCTTGGCCACTGACCTAGTCAATCCTTCTATAGCCCATTTTGATGCACAGTAAGGTGCAACCTGTTGCACAACGCTAGAATGTCAAATTAGTTGATATTAATGAAGGATGTTGGCAGTTGGAAACGTTGGAAATGGTAAGTCAGGTATCCACATAGACTTATAATATTGAAAACCAAGATCAGATTGTAGGAATTTGGTAAATCACGCACGAACATCATGCCAAGAAGAAACTTGTCATAATTTCCACATTCATCTCAGATTAAACAACTTCTATTTAGCCCCCCCACTCCCATTGCCACTGTTTTCTCCTCCAAAAAAGCATCCTAAAGTTCCAGGACTTCCTTTGAGAAACAAGATGGTTAGAATCAAACACAAAAATCAGATATGTCATTCTTTCGTGAAAATCTATGTTTAAGAACTTCCATTTAGACAAGAAAAAGTTTAGGCTATCTGCATTATGAGTGGGGCAACCAAATAATAATCTAGGGACATATGACGACTATATGCTCAACTAACCAGTGCAGCACCAGCTCTTCCCCATCCAGACGACATATTGACAATGATTCCTTGCTTCCTTGTGATCATAAGAGGGATGAAATGACGTAATACATTGGCCGTTCCTTTGATGTTTGTATCGATTACATTATCAAACTCTTCAACAGGAACTTCCCAAATCTTGTTGTTTCTATTAATGGTGCCTGCGTTATTTACTGATTGTACCCTTTGCTTTAGTATATCAGACTGTCCAAAAGCACCATATGATAAATGACAAAATCAAACAGACACACATTAAAATCAAGATAAACTGAATTAAGGAGGTTATAAAGCCCAAAATCCATCAGCTGGTTGAGTTTATAAGCTTTTCCTTCTGAATAATTACAATTCCCTGTAATACAAAATAAAGAAACTGTATATTACTTTAAGATCAGACATGAAAATATAATTTCCTTCCTGTATTTTGGTAGGGCAACTCAACTGATATACCAGCTGCAAAACCTCGATAGCATTCTTGTGAACTGACAACCAGCATCATATAAGGAGGATGATCAATTTCTTCACCAAATTTCCACAGACAACATGCAATTAATATTGTTTGTTTTCAGAAAAAGAAGTTTGAGAAAACAGGAAGCAATAAATCACCAGAGGATAGACAACGCCCATATAGCTTAAATAAAAATCTGGTTAAACAGCACAATCATTGAACTGGACGAGCTTTCTAATCCCTCTGAAGCTACACAAACGCCAACCCTAAAAAAATTTGCTGAAAACCAAAGGGACGGCCAAAAAAAAAATTCTCAGATTCAACTGAAGAGAAATGCATAATTTAAAATTCTCCAAAATCATTGCTGACAGCAGCACGTTATATGATAGATAGTGCCTAAAAATGGAATCACCTCCAGTTAAGGCGAGAAGCTTAACTTTCTTGTAACTCACACATTCCAGATTTTAACACAGTTATACCATTAATTTCCTCACATCCACAATAAGGGAAAGAAAACGCAAATGCAATAATCATGATGAACTAAGGATACGCACCTATAATATCAGGAACACCATTTTTTCTCCATCACAGTACGAGCCAGCTCCTCAACGCTGCTATCCGATCTCTGAACCCGAAAGAAATGAGCAAGGGAGCTTTTTTTCATTGACTCATAACACACTTTCAAATTCCAATGCCCTTTAAACAACAGTTATTGGCAAAGCGATGTACACTCACTACACATGAAATATCTTCCAACGACTCGCAGACAATCCGAAATGAATTCGAGAAACGAAACGAGACAAGACAGATAAAGAGTACTAACCACATCGGCATCGAGTAACAATGCTTTTCAGATGACGAAGAATTGGCAGCAGCTAGGGCGGCAGAAAGTTCCGACCGAAGTGCATTGAGCTTATCCTGAGCACGTGAACACCCGATTACGGTGTGGCCTCGTTTGGCCAATTCTAGGGCAAGAGCTCTTCCGAGGCCCTTACTGACACCAGTAATGAGAACCGTTCGGGAGGTTGCTGCTGCTCCTCTGCAAACAAGGTTCATCCCGCCAAGCGACGCCGTTACGCCGGTCATCTGCTTCCTGGCTAGTTGGCTTCTTAATATTTGAGGATAAAATTCACACCGAAATGCGCGCGAGAAATTTTACAAGGATGGAGCAGAGCGCAGAGCATCCTTATGGCTCCTGGGCAACATCTATCAACTATCCAAAAGTATCATTTTGCATTTCAAATTTATTATGGCCTTTTTTGGTATATTGTTAAAAATTATGTATAAACACATTATGTAATTTGAAAAAAAAATTTCACATATTTATTTCGTAAATTACAATTAAAAAATTATTTATAAACCTTTCTAAATACTCTTCCGGTCCTAATTATAAGACCCAATTGACTTATTTAAGGAGATTAAGGAAGTAAGTTAAGTTGGTTATTTATATAAATAAGTGTTGTTATTCCTAAAATATCCTTGCTAATTAAGTATATTGGCTAAACTATCATTATAAAAGGATTATCTTGGAAAAAAATGCATAAATATAAGAGAGAAAATGGCTTGGGTCTTATAATTAGGACCAAATAAAAAGTCAAATTGGGTTTTATAATAAGGACGGAGGAGTAAATCTGTGTTAGACTGTTAGAAGCTATAAACGCAATATGAAGCCTCACAAGAGCATGTTTCAAATTCAAATCCTAATTGGCATTCCTCAAACTACCCGTTTAAATTAATAATAAAGAACTACTATTTTAAATCATCACATAAATAATACTAATTAAAAATGATATTAGTCAATTGTAATTTTATTTAAATAAATAACTTTGAAAATTTTGATTATATTTAAATTTGTTTATTAAAATTACTTATAAATGAGGCTGCCTTTTGGTGGCAATTATTGGAATTTGATCCCTCCGTGACTTGACTGCTTGCAAGCAATAAGCTTGTCAAATGAAAAAAAAATATCTTATGAGTATATGATTATAAAAAAGATGAAAAAGATAGATTAGGCTAATAAAGTTATTTGCATTTTCATAAATAATTAATTTACTCGTTTGGTCTTATAAGGAGAAAACGTTTTATTTGATTCTATTTATAAGTAATTTTATTAAATTTTTAATATAAATAATTATTTTACCATTTATTCATAATTTTGTAAATTATCTATCTATCTATCTGTCTGTATATTCTATAAATGTTGTGGCTGGCCTGTGATTGGTCCACATGGCTTTCATCTATTGGCTCATGTCTTTTAATTGTTTTTTGTGGCTGTTTTATGATTGGTCCGTCTAGCCTTTCCTGTGACTTTTTATTTTGTTAGTTTCCATGGAAAGTTGAGGGGTCAGGAATTTAAGATTTCTTTATGGAGATTAATGCTTAGGATTATTCATTTTTTGGGGGCGAAGAAATGAGTTTGCGGGGAAGGTTAATCGGCGCAGGAATTTATGTTTTGTTTGAGGCAATTAATTTAATTCTCATGATAATTATTCCATCCACGTCGTTCCATCATTCTGGATGCGTGCATCTGTTTTAATTGTTTTGTTTTCATTTATTGTTGGACGTTTCTTTTCCTCTTGTTTTTGAAGAGTTCTTATCTCGACATTCCTATATCCATTTTTTATCTTTTTGTTTTCGAGGAGTTCTTATCTCGACGTGCCTATATCCATTTTTTATAGTAATTTTGGGTACTATAAATGCATGGGTCTGGGCATGCCTTTTTGTGATTGTTCTTCGGTGTGCGTTGGCGCTTTCTTTCCTTCATTTGTGGGAATATCTGAGTGTGTGTGTGTGTGTGCGCGCATTTTCTTTCTTGGTTGTTGGTTTTTGGTGTTGGCTATTTTAGGTGGAAGAATGGATCTCTCTATTGAGATGTATTTGGCCGGGTAGGTATGCCATGATCAACGTAATTGTTGGTTTTCCGTTCAAACAAATAACCAAATTACGTTGATAAAAAAAAAGTTAAAATTAGTTGAAAACCATTAATGTGTAAAAAGTATAATGTTTTTTCCAACAATACCTCCATTACTAAGGAGAGAGAGTATACGAGAGAACAATTAAATTATTAAAAGAAAAAGAAGTAGAAGGGAGAGAGAGTATGAGTTAGAGACAAAATAAATAGGGGTAAAATAGGAAATCAACACAAAAAAGTAGAGACAACTTTTAAGTGTCTCTTATATATGGGAACATACAATAAGTATCAAATGTCTCTTATAATAAGGAACGGAGGGAGTATATATGACTTGAACCATCATCGCATTAATCTGCGTAGGATGAATGTCAAGCGGAAGCATATTTATCACGAGAAAGATTTTGAAGCAACATCCACATCATCTCTTGATTGTAGATCCATTTTTTTAGTTGCTATTTTATGATTGTAGATCCTTTGTTATGCATTTCAATGTCTTTTGTGATTGGATCTTTTTTTTTTTTGGGTGAAAAGATTGGATCTTATTTAGTTTGCTGGGAGGTGGGGCCATGACTCATGGGGGATACACCTTAGCACAATGATGGAAGAAATTAAATCTAAAAATTTCTAGCGCTAAATATTTTATCTTATGGAAGAAATTATATTTAACCTCTCCTCTTTTGTAGAGTATTACAGAATCAATTGCCCAAATAACTACCCTCTCAAGAAATATTAAAGCACAATAATAAGTTTTAATAAAAGAAATAATGAATCAATCAACAATGATATCTTATCCAATATAATTGAAAAACCAAGTCCTTATCTGATGAACGAGGATATGAATTCAGTGTACACTTTTGTTGTCAAATTTTTAGACAATTGGAAGGGAAGAAATTCCATAATAAAAGTTCTCTTTCTTCAAATCCGAAAGTCATCTTAAAAAAACAAGTCTATATTAGAAAATGATGAGATAAAAACTGATGGGACCGCATGTGAATCACTTTGCGGAATAATTAAGAGGACTATATAATTACATGCATTCTTCCATAATAAAAGTTCTATTTCTTCAATAAAAAAAACAAGTCTATATTAGAAAATGATGAGATACAAAATGATGGGACCGCATGTGAATCACTTTGCAGAATAATTAAGAGAACTATATAATTACATGCATTCTTTTCAATATCTTGAAAACTGAAGAGACCCCAAATCAATTTGTGGGATAATTAAGAGAACTATATAATTACATGCATTCTTTGAATTATTCTACAAAATGATTCCCAACCTCTTTATTCCTATTCATTAATTATTAATAATTATCAATGGTGAAAAATAACTTTCCACGGTGGTTTTTTTAGTTAAAACACCACGGAAAGTAAATTTTTCATGGCGGTTTTACTAACCAAACCATCGTGGAAAGACTATTTTTAGTAGTGGTTATTAAAATAATCGCCTTTAAAAATGTTTTGCACAGCATTATACAAATAACTGCTTGACTGAGAAATAAACATAGTACAAAGATTGAGACTACATGGTACATGTAGATGGAGGATTAAATCAAGCTTATTATTAGGACCGTTTGTATTGATTATTTGAGTCCTATTTTCATTGATTTTACCTTTTTATATATTTATTCTTTGATTTTCCACCATTTAAAGCAGATTTCAAGCACTAGCAGGGAAGAAGGGATCCAAAAATTTGGGAATCAAATATTTCTAATCTCCACATAAACATACAGTTAACCTAATCTAAACATGGTAATTGATCATCATATTCTATTCACTAACAATCTCAACATCTCCCATGCTTGCCTAATAATGCAAATGGCAATGGAAATCTGATTTGTGATTTAGGTGAACATGATTGGAGTATCACTACAAAAAAAAATAAGGGATTAGTGATGGAATTTAGTAATGAAGTTTTATTTCATCACTAATCCTTCAAAAATTTCGTCACTAAAATTAGAGACAGAATTTAGTGACGGAAAATTTCATTGGCTGAATTAGTAATGGATTAGTGACAAAATTTTATTCTATCACTAAATTAGTGATGGATCACTAAATTCTGTTACAAGTTCATCGCTGATTCTGTTCTAAATAATTAGTGGTGGAAATTAGTGACGAAAAAATTCTGTCACTAATTTCCGTTACTAATCCATCACTAATTCTCATAAAATTTTTTTTAACTTATTATTAAAATAAAAATATAATATATCATAATTTTTAAGTAATATATTCTATAAAAATTAAAAAACAAATATTATAAAAGAAAATAAAAATAAAAATATATAATATACTTATTATTTTGTTAAATATTTGAATAAAAATATAAATTATTAGAAATTTTTACTAAAACATAAAAATTAAATTCAAATAATAATATATTTAATTATATAATATATATTAAATTATGTAAATAATATTTATTAGATATATTATATATGTTTATTTTTGTATAAAAATTTCGCATGTGTTTCTCAGCTCAACTGACAAAGGCTTTAACACACGTGCAGGAGGTCTCCAGTTTGAACCAACATTCCTTCACAAATTCAGCCAATTTATGATGCGGTGATTATGTGGATAAGGTGATGACGTGGTAGCTCATAATGATGGACATGTGGTGATGACATGGACGACATGATGACATGGTTGCATCGGGGAGAAAAGGAGTTGAGGTGGTATCTGGTGATGATGTGGCAGATCACAATGATGGATATGTGACGATGACATGGACGAGGAGATGACATGGCAGTATGGAAGAGAGAAGTTGGTGAAATGACAGCCATTGATGATATGACGTCTCATAATAATGGATACATGGCGATAATGTGGATGAGGGGATGACATAGCAGCATGGGAGACAAAGGATAGGAGAATATGAGGTGGCAGCTGATAATGAGGTGACATTCACAAACATGACATGTGGTAGCAATCAATGGTTACCATGTACTATTTTAAGTTTACAAAATAAAAAAATTTAACGACGGATTAGTGACGGAAATTTTCGCCACCAATTTGTGATGGAATTTTTCTTCACAGATCCGTCACTATTTTGTTATAGAATTTTTGTACAATATCCGTCACTAATTAAAGATGAATTAGTGATGAAAAATTTCCATCGCTAATTTTGAATTTTTTCACTAATTATTTAGTAACGGTAAAATTAGTGACGAAACAAAATAACATGTAGCATAGTTTGATTAACGTAACATACAGATTAATTAATTTATTATTTTTTCCCTTCTTTTCAGCTATCCTTGTAGGATATTTTTTTATTTCTATTTTATCTATATTTTTAGAATTTAAAAATCACATTAGTTATTGACATTACCATTTGAAATTATATCCTTATATTCTCTTGCAAAGTAAATTTCAAAATTCCATGGAGCATTAACTATATATAAAAAAATAGATTAAAAGATCATATTAAAAATAATAGCATCAGATAATAGCAAACTTTTCAAAAGGCTTAGGCCTAACCTGTTAAGCTAAGCAGGCCTTCAAAAAAGCCGGGACCTATTTCTATCTTTTAACAGGTTAGACCGCTTGGTCTATTTTCACCCCTAATTGCACTTCTAAACAAATCAGAGACAAATTAGCACAACTAAAATATTGACAGGCTAATTTGCACATGAAAAATAAGATCAAGGTCAAATTTTCACCTTAATCCTTTTAGATCAATAATGGATTACTAACAAAATATAAAGCGTGAATGCTAAACAATGATGTGAAACCCAAAAAAAATTTATCATTTTTTCATTGAAATTTAATTAGCAACGAAAATATTGGGAATTCACTAAGTAGGGTCACCAAAAGAAAGATAGCAAAAAACTAAAGAGCAAACTATTCCCAAATTGGCATTTTGAAAGGAATGGTGAAATCAAGCCTTGAATCAATGTGTAGGGAAGGGGATTTTATAATGTAAAGTAATTAAGTAAATACATAAACAAGATGAGTTCCGATGATCTTCTTAAATTTGAATTTTTAATTTTAAATGAAGAGACTGTTGAGATTTACATAAAGATGATGTATAAATATTACAAATTAATAACTGTATTCTAATTTAGGATTTAAAAGTGGCCTTCAAGGTCTACGGATATAACAAAATCTGTTAAAAAAAATGAATCTGTTCTAAAAAAAAATTGGAGGGACAGCAAAACTTTTAAAAGAAAGACTATACATGTATTTAAATTAAAATAATCATTATACTGTAATATTTACATATAAACAATATCTTTGTATAGTAAATTTCAACGATCCCAGATCAAACATTGAACTCCCTAAAACAATATTAATTATTATTATTTAAACAATATTAATTATTATTATTTATTTTTTTAAGACTAAATTAATAGGTAAACAAATAAAAAATATTGATTAAATCGGATTAACAAGTAAATAAATTGTTATCAGCGTTTTTATCAAAGATGTAATTGTGCTCTTGAAATTAATATTTTAGATTTTGGACTTATGATAATAATTCGCATTTCGGTTATTTTTAAAAACAGTGTATATATTAATAAGGGTAAAATTAAAAAGTTGTTAACTTTTAAAACAAAATTAATATGATTTAAGGTTTTTTATTAGTGTAAAATATACAGAAAATGATTTATAAATAATACCAAAGAAGTATTTTTTTTTTAAACTTGAAATTCAAAACCTACTTCTGATACTATTTAATAGATTTTTTTTTATTTAAAATCAATAATCTGGCTTTGATACCATTTATTATGCAAGAAAGAGAGGAAAGAGGTAACACACATGTACTAATTCACTAATCAATCTTGTAATACAGCTTTCGAAAGCTCATGTCTAAAGCACATGTGGTTTAAAAAAAATATTTTAAATTTATGTGCAGCCTAAAAAGTGTTTTTACATTAGTTTTCGTGCCAGTATCATTAGTTTTTGGTTTCTATCTGGTACGGGAATAGTGGAAGAAGAGACGGGTTCTTTATTCACTGCCAACAGTATTACACGTGGGGTTATTTATAATCCTCCACACTTTGTTAGAAAGTTAACTACTATACTTGAATCAGTTACACTTGTTACTTCCTTTCGCCACGTAACAATACTATCAGTTACACTTGTTATTTCCTTTCGCCACGTAACACTATCCATCTACCATTTCGTGTTAGTTGTCTTTTATTTTCATCTAGCTATTGCTAGAAAAAAAGATGATGAATTTTGTTTACTAGAATATAATATATCAGATTTTTGCTACGTGGAATGAAGATCAAAAGAGGACCATTTTCCTTGCTATTGGTAAAATTATGCTCACTGGTGGCATCTCCTGTGCGTCATATATTTGTCCTCAAAAGATATTTATATTATAATCCCTTTGATAACTACTACTAATGTATTATATGGCTAGAAAGATTGACAAACGCATATCACTAGCTAACATTTACACTTACTATCTATCAATAGGCAAAGAAGCAAAATGAGGTTTGGCCATTGTAAGATAGGACTTTGTTGTTTGGTGTTGAGCCTTGTCTTCAAATTGATGCAAAGTCCAACAAGTCATTATTATTTGCTGATGTACCTTGTTTTTGTTTGTTTGTGTTGTCTTTTATCTTATGCCTGTTGTTATATTAGACTCATTTTATGTCTTCAACTTGTTAAGTTGATTATCATAATTTCATTTGAATACTTGAATTTTAAGAGTATAATTGTTTATTTGGCTAACTAATAGAAATTAAAAAAAGGGAAAGATATTAAAAAGATCCCAATACGGAACCACGATTGTAACTATACATCTTATTCTTTTTTTTTTTTGCCAAAATGTAACTATATTATCATAAACAGCTTGTTAAATAATAGAAAAATGCATGATACATACTAAGGGGTGAAAATAGATCAGGTGGCCTGTTAGGGGTTTATGGCTTGGCTTGTATCTGGCTTAGCTCGTTTTCAGGAAGAAAAAAAGGCCCAGGCCTCTTTGAATGCTTGTTTAATTTAACAGGCTAGGTTTAGACTTTTTGATAAGCTTGTTAAACTTGTTAGGCTGACCTGGGTTTGTTATAAATTTATAATTATAATATATGAGAAAATTAGTCAATGGTACTATTGTTAATGTGCTCCTTTAATTTATTTTTTAATTTTAATATATAGTTAAAGGCTTAATGCTTCCTTGGATTTTGAAGTTTAATTAATAAGTGAAGATGAAAATATAATTTAAAATAATAATATCAATAAATAATGTGATCTTTAAATTTTAAAAATATAAATAAAATAGGAAAGAAAATTTTGTTCCAAGAATGATAAATTAATTAACTTATGATACCCTCTTTATTCATTGTAAAATTAATAATTTTTTTCTTATTTATTTGTCTTGATTTTAATTTTTATTTTGTACTTAAACATAGTCTTGTTCCAACTTTTAACGTCCAATTACAACTAGTTTTCAATATTATCCTTATAAATTGTAATTAGAATTTAAAATAGTATTTATGACACTAAAATTTAAATAAAAGACAAGACTTAAAAATTAATTATTATGTATGCATTTTTTAATTTTAGCTTCTTTTTTTTTTTACATATCACTATATAATTTGAATTTTTTTAAAAAACTACAGACTTTTTAACAGGTTTCAGGTCAAACTAGGCCTTTATACAGGCTAGACTCAGACTGAAGAATAAGTTTGTAACAGGCCACAGGTTAGGTTCAGGCCAATGTGCTACAAAACAGGCTTGGTTTATTAAGAGCAAGGCTTGGCCTGACATGGCCTATTTTCACCTTTATACATACCCACATAAGCAATATCACGAAGTCTTAATTCATCAAATACGTTAAGTTTTAAAAAGAAATGAATATAACATAGGCTTAAATTGATTCTCATTTATCAACCAATAGTTGTCCGCCTACCGCCTCTTGCCTAGTATTCTTTTTTCCTTTATTATTTTCATGAACATGATCAACTAGGACAGAAATAAAATATTTGGTCGTTGAGTGAGATCTTTTAATTAATAATATATTCAAAGAATTGGCTTTGGATGGGACTCAATAACGTCGTGTGATCCTTATAGTTAAACCCATCTCATGAGGTTTTGTTATTGTTATTGTTGTTGTATTATTTTCATGAATAAAAACTAGGATGTCAGTCTCTTTTGGAGTTTAACCTTCAACTTGATATAATTATATAATAGAATATGATAAATTTTTCATGAATGACTTGCAGTGATCTTTCCCATTGCTTTCAATTACAAAAGTATAACATATTTAATATGATAACCAGAATTTAATGCAATTTGGGTTACATCATGCATGTGCCAAAGAAATAAGCGTTGAGTTATACTTATTTTCATACATGAACCAAACATTTTAGATGTATAAGAACTCATAATAAGCTTGCTTCAATACATTTCACGTAACACCGATCACTTCCATTCCATGATTGCCATGTTCTGTTACTAGAGGTGAATCAGATGGAAATGATCAACAAAAGTCTTGGACAAAAGCCTTCTTTCTTGAATTAAAGTAACTCTTCTGGATCTCATTCAAAAATAATTTGAAGGCGAACTTTTCCTTTGTAGCTAATTAAATATTGAAGTGTCTAATCAAATGACTAAGCAAAACTCCAATGTGAAGAAAGCAATCACAACCCCCTTCAATCGGAATTGGAGACACATTCTTTTAGGGCTGAAATCCCATATATATATATATTTCTTTATGGGTCTTCAAAATGTTATCAAACAATAGAAGTAACTCACGAACGAAACGGAAAATAGCATAGTCCGGTCAAAAAAAAAAAAAGAAAAGGAAAATAGCATAGACATGGTATATTTCCCAATTTCTAAGGTAATGTTCGGTACAAAGAAAATGGAAAGGACGAGAGGGAAAAAATTTTTAATGAACTGCATTTAAAAAATTTAAAAAATAGGGTTTTAAAATTTTAATTAAAAAAGAAGTATTATAAAAAAATAATTACAATAATTCTAACTTTTTAAGTTTTTTAAATAGAACTCACTAAAATTTTATCTTTTCTTTCCTACCCTTCTATCTATTTTTCTCGCACCAAACGAATCGAAAAAGTAAGTTACGAGATGAGAAGAAACTAGTGGTAATATAATAGAAGTCCCACATCAGGCAGTAATGAAATAGAAGAGGAGAAGCAGCGCTATAAAAGCAAAGGGTGGGGGACAACTGCAACATACTTACCTGGGCGGGGTCGATGGGTGATCACGAAGGTCCATGGCCTAGGTTGATGACCTCCATTGCACTTCGGAGGGGTGTCATCCTAAGGTCTCCCCAAGTGGTAGAGCCTACGTCATAATTTGTGGCAGCGGGGGCCTGCGTTCGCGCGGCCCCTGTCCAATTCTCTGTTCAATTTTTTATTTTTATTTTGTTCATTCGATCGTCTGTTTCGTGATTGCGTGCTTTGGCATTGAATTTATTTGCTTCGGTATGTTCTTGTTGATGTTAGGCATCGATTCCGACGGGTTGCCTCCGAGCGTGTTATCTTGATGCCAATAATGGTTCTTGGGATAAGACCGTAGGTCTCTTGAACTGAAATGTTGTGGAAACCCTGGTTCTTATCGTCATCTTCGTCGAGTTGGTTGAATTGAACAATGGGAGAAGCTGATGAGGGGAATTCTAGTTACTTCAACCTATGACTTCACGATTGGACCTGGAATCAGAGGGATCCTGCTCTTTCATGGATCCTAGCTTTAATTGAAACGAAGAAAGGCACTGGATTCTCTTTGAGTAGAACTCACAGAATATAAGATTCTCGAGTATTGTTAGGGGAGAAAAAAAAAAAAAAGAGGATTCTTTCATATTTGATTGGCAGAATTGGGTGGTGAATCCATTTACCTTTCTTTAAAATTGTAAAAAATATTTACGTTTCTCATTGAATTGTTTAGAAAGGACGATGTATGAACAAAGAAAGCAGCGGATTGTGATAAAGGGAATGTTTTTTCTGCTATGTTAGGTGTGAACCCAATGATTTTAACTAGATGAAAAATGGGCACATCGGAGGGAGTAATAGCAGTCAGGTTTGAAGCTCTGCAATTATGTACTTGACTTTGATCATTTTTTTATCTTGTCCTTTTGGCTACTATGAGTGCTGCTAGTTGACATTGAACAGATGATTATTACTTGCTCTTCATCCCAGGTAAGATTATTTGCATTTGATCATGCTCACGGTTGAAACTGGTTTGGTCTTGTCCCTGCGTCTTATCAGAATTGTTCTCATGGAATAGCAACTTGCAAATTTATCCCTCGTGTTTCTGCAATCGTGAAAATACTGTGTATTCTATTCCTTTCCATTCTGTGGCCTGCAATTTGCAAAATGAGTACATACGCTTGTACGTACACACACACACACACACACACAAAGATGATGGGCGAAAGCTGACTTGTAAGCTTTTCCTTAACTATCAAAATAAGGAAGGAACAAAAAAGGTGGGGAACGTTACGATGAGATCATCAGAAGCATGAATTGTCAAGATGCTTGAAAGTTCCATTCGGCTTACAATGTTACTGATGCTACTAGGAAAATAATTGCAGCAATTAGATGTTCTGTATTTAAACTTAAAGAGTATAGGAGGAGCATGTATTCTTGATAGTACAGTACGTATGAAATATTTTCTTACTCTGTCTTCGTTCATTCCTACTACAACCATGTGGTTCATGAATCCAAAGCCATTCAAATACATTTTTTACCAGAATCACAATTTGTTTGTTAAAGTAATATAGTTGTATTTGTATGGTTACTTGTCCCTAAGGAGAATTCCTATTCACAGTACTGATCTAAAGAAGGAGGAGCAACACTGCTTCACCTTTTGTACATTGTTTCACAAATCTGGGAGTCGCCAAGGGCTTGTAACATAAAAGAACAAGGGAGAAAGAAGTGCTTGTGATAGCAAGTTCACGTATGCCCACTTCAGACTCACAAAAGTGAAAACAAGGGAATAAGCAGCGAAATAAATGAGATCCAAAGCTTAAAAAAAAAAAAAAACACGCCAAATAATCCCCCCCAATCCCCACCTCTCCGTCGTCGACGTTTGGGTAATTGGAAAGCCACAAAGAGGTTCTGGAACCAAATATCGGTAATAGGGTGAGTATATTAGGAAAAAAATAAAACAGGATACTCAGTTCCATGTCAAAAGAACCAAATGATTCATTTTCCTTTTCTTCTCTTCTCACACAAAGAACTATATTTTATTTTGGCTGCTTTGTTTTATTTGTGGTCGAGTCTGGTAGGTCATAAAATAACCCCAAAAAGTACGCTTGTGAGAGCTTCGTCCCTTCACTATTTCACTGTTTTTTCCCCCCAAAGGATTTCACTTGGTAGATCACATTTGTTGTATTATTTCATAGTCAGGCCAGCAATTAGAAGGTCAACAATCCACAAATTTGGGAATAATCTCTAACCCTTTTCAGCATGTTGGTCTCAATTTTCAAACACTCCTAAACAACTAATTTTTAAAATTCTAAAAAATTTTGAGCTGCTACTACTGAAATTTTCCACATAATTGTGCATATTTTGTAAAGAGGAAGAGGTGGTGCTCTACATCATAACTTTTAGTCCATGAGCTTACATTAGGCAGAATTGACTGTCTATCGTTGTCTATCGCCATCCCATCGTTCTCCGATTAGTATAAGTTTGCCATCATATACTATAATCCCAATATATTACATTCTGTTCTTAACATAAGAATTTATTTGATTTTTATTTTAATCATAAATATAAAACCTCAATTTATTTTATTTCTCATATTTTTTTTTTAAAATAATCCTTGTAATAATAGTGATTCTAGCCCATCTACTTGATTAGTAAGGATATTTTAGAAAAGATAACATATATTTATTATAAATAACTAATTTAACTAATTTTCTTAATCTACTCAAATTAATCAATTAGTTTTTATACTAAGGAGCGGAGGTAGTAATTTGTTAACCAGAAAAGTCTAAATTTTGACAAAAATCAATTGGTTTTAGTTTTGGCCCAGAGTTAATTACTAGCGCATAGGCCATAATATTCATCCCGAGGGGTTAAACTAGTTTGCTAACTTTCTTAAATAAATTCAAACACTGCACATGCATTGAATTAAGCCTTGTAGGTATATCTCCAATTTCACCCATGACGTAATTATAAGCAAGCCTTTCATTTTAAAATTGTGGGACACAATAAAGAATATGAATTTTTCTAGGGACAACTTCTGTCCAGTTTGTTATATAGTTAATATCCGTTTTTCCAAATCCAATGAATGAGCAACATCAATATCTACCAATATGTTATATGCTGCTGTCCAGTGATCTGATCCGCCATTGATGCCCCCAGCTTCAACCTTCTCTACCTCCAAGATTCTGCTAAACCATTGCTGCCGACGCAAGTGATGAAGGAGGGCTTTCATGGGGTTCAATAATTGTGCTTCGATGAAGAATGGGTTTGAGGCCACGAAAGAAGATGAGTGCATTGTTCCTTGTCCATGCCTAAGTCGACGAAGGAGTGAGAGAAACAAGAGAACCCATACAAGTACTGAAACATTGTGCTTTTGATATACAGATGTGAAACTGAAAAAGGTCAAGGGAGAAGGTGAGAGGAGCAAGACGAAGGTTGAGAGTGAGCAAGGATGGTGAAGAACGCCTCTATTTTGAAGCTGTAATCTCATTCTACACTAGCCTATGAATATTGAGGATTTAACCGAACAGTAGAAGTAATTCAAGGGCGTAAGAAATTAGCAAAAACGGGGTGTCTAATTAATTACTTGCAAGGCAAGAAGTTAGCGAGCGTGCGGATGTAATGTACTAGAAGTCCCACACCGGACAGAGACATTATACACTGTGCGGACAGCATGGCTCGGACAGCTCAAGCTATAAATCATCAGGTCAGGTTGTATCCAGAAGTACTATCGTGGTGCAGGGAAGGCCTTTGGAAAAATAAAACCAGGATGGCGGGGCCTAGCTCATTGCCAAATCAGGAGTCTGCGTTTTTAAAGTTCCCTTTGCAAGCTCTTTAGCTTGCCGCCTGTAACGCAAAAAAAAAAAAATAGAAGTCCCACGTTGGGAGGACGGGAAGGAAGTATGGGGATGCCTGTCAGTTGCATATAACTTCTCACATTTTAAGGTTTAAATTTAGAAAAGAATTACAATGAGGTCCCAAGTAAAAAAAAAATTGAAAAACAAGTCTCAAATATTGTTATTCTTACTATAGAACTTGTCATTATAAGCTGTTGAGGTTATTATTAAGACCTTTTGGTAATTATTCTCTTCTGTGAGACTTGATTGTAATTCCTTATAAATTTAACCCTATGAATTTTATTATTTTGTCGTGGTTACCTTGCCTTTAACTTATCGTAGTCTTTTTAATAAAATTTGTTATATCATATTATATAAGACACCTTACATCTTACATAGCATCCTATCTAAATAATTATTTTAAAATAATTATATTATTTTTATATAAGGATTAAAATGTCATTTATCATTAAAAAACCCTTACTCATTTTATTCTTATATTTTTGTCAACATAAATTTTTAACTAATATTTTCCTTCTACTTTTTGCCACACAAAAACTGCTACTCAATTAATAAACGATAGTCAAAATCTTAATAAATTATTAAGATTGTGAAATAAGATCATAACATTATAAAAATGTACAGTGAAAGTAATGAGTTGGTTTTGATAAGCATTAAGAAGGAAAAAAAAAATAATGAAAGGGGATTTAGTATTAAAATGTCATAAGAGTTTTATGAAATTAATTAAGATAAGATTTCATGTAAAATGCCACATAGGATGTGAGTTGCCTTATGTTGATCTGACGTAGCAAATTCTGTTAACAGGATAACAATGAGTTCACAGTAAAAAGTCCATAATAAGAAAAAAAAAAAAAAATCAAGATAATGATTTAAACTTTAAAATGTTAGGAAAATTCAATGCATGTACTGCAGGATTGCTCGAATACTGTAAAGCGGTGGAAGTCAATGGTCAGAACTGACAAATAGACTATGTTTACCTCACTTCAAGGAGCGGATTGGGTGAAATGGAACCTAACAAATGACATCGGTTTGGATTTCACCAAGAAAGTACCATGGCCCACCTTGTTTGGTTACATTTGCTGGGATATTTGGGTGACAAGGTATAACATACTTTTTGGAAGCGAAACCACTAACACAGGAATCAATGCAAATTCTAGCTTCTTTAAGGCCTGCTCAGATCAAGACCTCTTGAAGCAGGGATTTCAACTAAGCAAGAGTCAACCATCTAATACTCATTCTGATAAGCATCCGAATGATTTTATCAAGGTGGCAGTAGACGGCTCGGTCTTGGACAATGGAAGAAGTGGTTGTGGGGGTTTCATTTGTGACAACAATGATCATTGGATCTGTGGTTTTAGCTACAAAATGACTTCAGTTCCCCCGCCATTGTTGAATTACTAGGTGTTATTCATGACCTCACTTTATGCTGGACAAGAGGATACAGGAAAATTATTTTATTTGCTGACTGTATAGCTGCAATCAAGGATTGGCAGGTCATAGTTTCCCATGTACTTAAGAGAGGATATGACCATTGCTGATAGGTTAGTAAAACTTTCTCATGGGTTATGTGGGAATATTTGGCTCCTTGATCATCCTCCCCCTCTTGTCCAACAGGTAGAGGTTGATGAAGGATAGGTTCTTGCTCTCTTGCATTTTGTTGTTTTGAGAATTGCTATTCAGTTTCATTCAAAAAAAATGTTAAGAGAATTATACACAGCCGTAGTAGTAAAGTCAGGGGTTTTCTATAACTTCGCCTCAATTACTTGTAAGGGAAGAGGCGAGGGAGCGTGGGGATGCAATCTTAGAAGCCCCACATCGGGAGGACGAAAAGGAGCGTGGGGATGCGGGGGGTTTAAAAGCAAAAGGAAGGCGACAATTTCAACATACTTACCTGGACGGGGTCAATGGGTGATCAGGAAGGCCCATGGCCTAGGTTGACGACCTCCATTGCACTTCGGAGGGGTGTCACCCTAAGGTCTCCCCAAGTGGGAGAGCCTACGTCATAATTTGTGGAAGCGGGGGCCTGCGTTCGCGCGGCCCCTACCCAATCCTTAAGTGTAACTGTTCTTCGACTTTGTCTCGCTTGGTTTGCATGCTTCGTTTTCAAGAGATGCTGATAAGGTTCCGTTTGTCACAGATCTTCTGGATTGTTGATGTGCACACTGTCACGATGTGAATGACGGCGGTGGATCTCTTGATTTGAATAGCGAGTGTCGTGGTTCTAATCGGCATAATCGACGAGATGGGTGAATTGAAGGAATAGGAGGAGGTGGGGGGAATTCTTGTTGCTTCGACTTAGCGTTTGGGGATTGGACTCGGGATCGAGGGGGAGGTCCTGCTCCTTCATCGATCTTGGCTCCGCTTGAAGCAGAGAAGCGCTGAATTCGCTTAGGTAGAACTCATGCAATATAAGATTATGATGAAGCTATTTGCCGAATTTCGGTGGCACATCTATTTACTGTTCTTCAATTTTTTTGATGCAAGTGAAAAATTGTAAAATATATGCCTTCTTTCCGCGATTTAGAAAGGAGGCCGTGAAACTTGGACAATTGGCAGATTATGATGAAGCTAATGTTATTTTCCGGTGGCTGAGGTGTAAATCTACTTATTTAACTGAATGGAAAATGGCGACATTAGGGGGAGTATGATTATGTACCTGACTTTGAAATATACACACACACACACACACATATCTTGTTCTTGATTCCATTTAGAGATTGGTCCATTGATCGTGCTTATCGTTGATGCTGGTTCGGTCTAATTTTTCTTTTGCATCTTTATATCGGAACTGTTCTGATGGAGTAGCAGCTCGCAAATGAATCCCCTGTTTCTGCAATCGTGGAGGACTATATCGGCTATTTCTTTCCATTCTGTGGGCTATAGTTTGCAGACTTTGAGTACAATGTCGCCAATGCACTTGTTCGTACATAGATTTCTTATATGGAAGAACTATAATCCGCAGATGGGAGAAAGACTGGTAAGGTTTTTCTCATCTAATCTATCAGAACAACAGAGAGAGTGCGGGTTGGGGATCGACTTTCTAATTGGTTTAAATTGCCACTAAAACGAATATAATTCCAGTAACCGGATGTTCTGCGGTTAAACTTCAGGGCATAGGGGGAGCATAAGTTGTTGTTAGGACAGTACAATTGAAATACGTCCCAACTCAGTTTTGAATCACTTCTACAGCCATTATGGTTCGTGAGTCAACAGCCATTCAAACACACACACAACTAGAGAACCACGCTTTATTAGTTGAAATGAAAGTAACAAAACTGTATTTGTATGGGAACTTGTCTCCAAGTAGAATTCCTATTTACAGTACTAATTCACAGAAGGATGACCAACGCTGCTTCATCTTCTTCCATATTGCCCAAATCTGGAGTTGCCAAGGAGTTGAACACTGTATTAAGGAAAATGGAACGAGGGGGAGAAAGAATGGGTTGTGCTAGCATGATTAGGCTTACCCGTTTCAGACCTATTCTCGAATGTGAAAACAAGGGAATACGCACCGAAATAAATGAGCCCCAAAGCCAAAAACACACCCAAATAAGCCTCCTGATCTCTCTTGTGTAGCCGTATGAGTAATTGGAATGCCATAAACAGGTTCTGGAACCATGTACTGTTGATAGGATGAGCTTCTTTCAACAGGCGTATTTTTAAATACCGGATTAGATTCCACTGCACTCTCTTGTGGATGCACCTGAGCTTGACCTGGATATGTCACTTCTGGGGCAGGTTCGAAACTGGGTTGCGAGAAGGTCCCATAGTTCTGTTCAGCTTCAAGCCATGGCGGTAAGGGTGGAGCGACGATGGCTCAGTGGAGGAGGAACAAGCGTGGCAATGGTGGCAGGGA
This sequence comes from Neltuma alba, assembly GCF_004799145.2. Taxonomy (NCBI): domain Eukaryota; kingdom Viridiplantae; phylum Streptophyta; class Magnoliopsida; order Fabales; family Fabaceae; genus Neltuma; species Neltuma alba. The sequence continues at coordinate 11,943 of NW_021636594.1, read as the reverse complement.
GGAGGTGGAGGAGGATAAGGAGGTGGGAGAGGATAGTAAGGTTGATGGTTCTTCCTTTTCTTTTTCTTTCTTGACCAGAACTTGAGCTTCTTCACAGCTTTCATCATGTTCCTCATGGTGATGCAGGAGGAAGATGAACTTGAACTCGGAAAGACTCAGTGGGACGCGAAGTGCAATATGGATTTCTCTTGTTGTTTGTGCCTATAAAGTGTTGTCGTTGGGGAAAAGAGAAGAATTGGATGAACCGTTGGTAAGAGCGTGCTGGTTTGTACACTCGCGTTCTTCGACTTTTAAATTTATGACCGTTACACGCCCAGCAATCCTCAATCATCTTCCACAACATAGAGCCAGGTTAACTTTACCCCACATTTTAGGTCCATTTTAGGCCCTTCATTTTAGTACTTAAGTCGGCAAATTAACCATCGTCGGCCTTCTCGTCCATTTTTAATTTTATCCCTTCATTTTTGTTTTTAAACCATACTTCAGATTCATTTCAGGCCCTCGGGCTACCATTTAAAAAAAAAAAAAAATTTACAGCTCAAAGGACAAAACGAAAACATGTAAACTCATCACGGGAATAAAAAGGCACACGTGCTTAGAGTTTTAATTATTTGTTTATTAAACATCTTTTTTTTTTCCCGCCAGCGATTAAACATCTCAGTTTGTATCATTTCCTTCCCGAACTATTAAAAAACCGTTTTTCCTGCACTTAAGAATTTTAGTTTGGAAAAACATTCTAAAGCTAAATTCAAGCAGTTGAAAATATTATATAATCCCGTGTTAATAAATTAATCCCTTAATACAACAATAGCAGAGTACAAAACTATTAATAGTTAACAAGACAAAAATCCATTTTGCACAAGAAACCAGAGAATACGTACAAGGTACCATAAAATCCGAAGGAAATGAAGGAAAGAAAAGGGCAGGGGAAGAGATTCTAACCGGTGAAATCAAGCCGAAATTTCAATATCATTCCTGATACATATATCAAATCAGAAATCTCATAACAAATTGACTTCTGGTTCTCGTAGACCCAAAACTAGAACAGGATCTACAGATCACTCACTCTGAAAACAGGTACCTTGAACCCTTCCCAAAAATAAAGACATTGCCAACAAATTTTCTTCCAGGAAAGATATAAACAAGTATTAACTAAAGAAAGTAACATGAACCAAAACTTAAGAAGATGCTAAAAAGCCGCTGGACAGAAACCTGCAGCACCGAATAGTCGACCATTAAAGAAAACTGCTCGGCAGAGTGAGTTACTGGTCCCAAACACCGGAACGGTACTGCTACTTCTCAAGGGGAAAAAATGGCTCAATATACATACAACTAAAATTCAAGGATTATATGTTTATATACAAAAATGAGAGGGCATAACAAGAAGTAAATAAGCCAAAAACAAAAGACGGTGAAGAAAAAGACAAAAGCCATTCACAATGTATATGAACACAGGCATACTCACATTTCCTCATGCTGGCAGCTCATTCAAAATTGAACAAGCAAGGGCCATGAAACACTTGCCAAAATCCAGGGAATAAAAAAATTATTAAAAAAACGCCCCACAATAACCAAGGCTACTTCTAAGGAGGATCAAACGGAAGCATACTAAAACCGACCTCATGTTGCAGCTAGACAGTAGACGACGACGCTATGGCAGCAGCACCCAAGCACAGTACACCAGTGACATGCCCTTCTAGAGGCCAAGATGAAATGCTTGCCAAGTTCAATCTCTTTTCTCTCAATAGTTCCTACTTCCATACCAAGTTTTATTGTATATAACAACTAGGGTGTAAATCCTAAAAGTATTAACAACCAGGCCCCACAATAGACGACTGATCCTGGTCCTCAGCATTAACTGCTGCTTCACAGTCTGGCTTGCCTGTTTTAGCTTCTTCACCAAATGAAAGTAGTGCTTTGGGCGAAAGCTTCTTCACCTCCTCTATGGTGTGTAAATGAAAATTTTCCTCACAGCACCACAGAACTCACTGCAGTAAATTTACAAAAAGTACACATCAATACAAATTAAAGGCACAAGTCTTTGTGCAAACAACATTTTATGACACAAATAAAAAAGTGCAACTAACGGATTGCCATTATAAACATACTTCCATGGAATATCTCCGACCATCATCACATCATCTTCGTTATCGGTGTAGACAACCTGCCAAGTTTTAGTGGATCCACAAAGCTCACCCTTGATGTCAAACATCTCCTCCAATTTCTTAAGCAGATCTTCATATCCATCAAACCTAGTCAAATCCACAGCCCTTCCAACAGCCATCCCTTGCATGTGAACCTGGAATATAATGATGTTGCGTATCAGGCAGCATATGAAAAAAGCTTGAGTTAATATATCATACGATTTGTTCCACTTTCAAAAAATGGCAAAATGACTTCTCTGAAAGTAAATAGAAAAATTGGCGTCCAGTAGAAACTATTAAGATGTCGGTATTCATAAAAATATAGAAAACCAAATGATTCAGCACCAACTAAAGTAAAACAAAATGATTCAGCCTTACTACCTTTGTGCAGCTTCTTATTTGCCTGCCTAGTGCTTCAGGGGGAGACTGCAAACATGATTTTTCAGCATCACAACTTACTGAAGGAACATCAGCACAATTAACATTTGATGGTTCTGAATGCCGATCAGATTCAGCAACAGCATATCGAGAAGACCTATCATCTCCTACTCTTCCTGACAATGTGATCGGCAACACACTTTCTTCTACATTAGAATTCTCAAGTAACTGGATCCCAAAGAGCCTACAGCCATTTCCAGTGCCTTGTCTCTTTTCACTGGATTCTTTAGGGGCCATTGTCTCCAAAGAGTTCTCCGCTCTATTGGACCAATAAGTTGCATTATTAGAAACAGGACCCATAGAACTGTTCCCGCCAATACCTAGAAAGTTAGCAGCAGTAGGATTGAACTTGGATGATGAATAGAGGTCTCGTGCATGTTGGTGATCACCATAAGAGAATGGCTGAGATTTATTAACTGATTTCCAGACACCTGATTAACCAACAAAGTAAGTCATGCATCAAAGAAAAAGATAATGTATAACAAAATCAGCAATGAAATTTGTGAAGTAAAATCACCTTGCAAAGAATCAGGCACTGCTGATGGTAGGAGGGGAGGACGTGCCCTCTTGTTTCTTTGGGTTGGTTGGGAATTTGCCGGAGTGGTGGTATTCACAAGTGGCTCCAATTCCCAAGGAGAAACTCTATCAGGTCGCAAGATTGAAGAGGGTTCATCCCATTGAACCTGAAAAACAACACAAGTCATTAAATACGGATAGATAGAACATACCAAAACCATTACTGTGGTTAAAGGATAGAGATAAGTATCATAGAATGAGTTCACAGAGTAGGGCACCTTAACCCTGAGCTTTATTTTAACTGCGGGGCAAAATACAACCTTCTTTTGTTGGTCATTACCACGAAAAGAGAGGGGGGAACATAAATGCCAAAAAAAGTATCCAAAGTTGGCAAAACCGATATTACAAATAAAAACCAAATGAAGTATCCAAATATGATGAACACATCAATAAACCAAACTGGTTCCGTATGCATGTGTATCTGTGATGCGTGCTAACAAACAACCAATAAAACCAAAACAAGATATTCCAAATTTTTCATGTTATGGTCAGAGTTATTCAATGTTTCTTCATAGCATATAACAGAAACATACAATATGGTAACATACATTCACATATCAACAATGCAATGCAAATGGTCTTGCAGCAAATGTTTCCCTACAATACACTGATAAGTGATATCAAAAAGACTATTTTTCTCAACCGGAGAAATTCAAACTAAGTTGCCTGTCAATTTACAGCGTAAGTCAATTTTCTAGAACTTGATATAAATCCATCATGAACAAACAAAAAGCCAGAAATTCATCATCATTGACAGTTCAAAACACAGAAACCAGTAAACTAGTGAATAAAAACAACTACAAATATAAAATAGGCATAACAGCACAATAGAAATAGTGTATATTAACCTTTAATGAGCGCCACTCAGAATCAGCCCAGACAGGTGAGATATTATCTCCAACCCCAACAATTGTACCGCTAAACCTGTAACCAAGGTGGAAGAGGTTAATTAGATGGCACGCAAGCTAACATGCAAGCGTGAATTGAGGGCAACCAGCTCATGCACCTTCTTTCAGGAACTTCATCGCCTTCAAACCTCATCTTGAATCTCATCCCAACCGAAAACTTATGACTCTTAGCTTCAAGATACTTGTTGACACTCACAATAAACTCCGATCGGCTTGTTCTGAAGACAAACATGGATAAGTCAGCAGGAATTTATCACTCAATAAAGAGACAAAAAGAGCATATAAATCTTGGCCAAAAACAAAAACACAAACATTATCTCGAAACCAAATATATTTCACACATGGAAGGAATACATACAATACATGGAGAACACCCACAAACTAACAGTACTAACATTATGAGCTAAATAAACAAGAATAAACAGCAATTGCATGTTGTTAAATACAAAACCTGGGCTTGTAAAATACAGAAAACAGAGTTCCAGTGGCAATTGCATGAGATGCAGTGGCCAAAACACCCAGATGCATACTGTGACTTGATATAACAGATGAAGGCATGTTATTTTGCTGTCTCATCAGCCTCCTAACTCCAACACGCAGCTCCCCATTTTCACCTCTGCAATATTGTAACATTTAGCCGAAAAAAATTATTATCCAACATATGAAATAAAACAAAAGTGGGAAAATTCAGGTATATAATTTCCTTGCCCAAATGTTGAGTAACCAGTGCTATTTATCAACTTACCTCAGGAATATAAATGCGTCACCAGCAACTAACTTCTTGGAACTGACAAAGACACTCCACCCAGTAGTCAGTAAGTGGCGCCTAGGTTGCCCTGGAAATTAATGGATCAGTCAGTAGCTTCCTGATTATAAATATAAAAACTTCTTCACAGAAAACCCACACTCCCCCCCCCAAAAAAAAAAAAACACAAAGACATGCATGCATGTGTGCACAAGTGAACCTAAAAAGATAAAAATGCTAGATGGAACATATCATAGTTCCCTTTACAGCACCAACAGTTCTAATACCATTATTTATTGCACCATAGAATTCTGATTGAGAAATTATAAAAAAATTATATAACTAAAAAACTGATATGTGAGGAGAGTACTTTTCTGTAAGAAAACTACTCAAATGTCAAAAGGCACTTATTTTAACAGCACTATCATAAAATATCACTTTTCAAAAAAAACAAGCTTGATCTCCAAAAGCAGCAAGAAAGCAGGCCACTCAGCCGGCATCATCTTACAAGAGTTATATATATATACGCGGGCGTGTATTCATGCGCACATGCATATATATACCTATGGAATGCAATTTTGTAGGCAAATTCTGCTGTAGAGATACGTATAGCTTCAAGCTGGACAACAGCAGATGCATATACTAAATCTTTATTGGTACTCTTTCAAGGCTAAAAAAAATACATGAGATGATAAAATACTTGATAAAATATTACAGAAAGATTAGCCAAGATGCTGACCTCGGAAAATATGCCTAAAATGCCATTCATTCCCATGCAAATCAGTTGCAACCAATTCCTGCCATGGTGGCTGCTGAGACATGTCCTGGACAAAACATGAAAAAAAAAATTGAGTAGAGAACAGCTGGTGAAAAATATAAAATCATGATATTTAAAAAAGAAAAAACCAGCTAACCAAGGGTGGCAAACATTCATCTGCATGCCTCCGAAGCACAGAAAATCCGCCATGGGTACTGGTGTCAGATGCAGTGAGTGTTTTACAAAAGGAATGGACAGTGCATCTTGAAGGTTCCGGCAGAGGATCATCCGGACTACTCAACTCACTTTGCTAAACCAACAAATGGAAGGAGAAAATAAGGCAGGAATTAGAGAAAAGAAAAGAAAAAGTAGGGAGCAGATGGGTGAGAAACAGCTATGACAGAAAATTAAAATTTGAGAGATAAACCAGACGGAAGAAAGGTTAACTACAATAACAGTGCAAAATATATAGAAAAAGAAAGCACTCACATCTGTTTCTGGAAGCAAAGTTATCTGTGCATATACTTCATCAGTCTCAGGTTCAGCCTACGGGCAACAAAATAATCAAACCAAACTATTTAGTAAGGATCATAGTAAAGCTGGATGAATTCCCAAACAAGTAATAAATTTTAAAAAAAAAAAATACAAGGCAATAGAACAAACCAAAACTCACCCGAAGAAGAACATTGACCACTTTGCATAAAATTTTAGATGGCAGGTTGAAGGAAGGCATTTGTTGCTCTGCTCCTTGATGCATAGATGCCTCAAGCTAAAAAAAATATAGAATCACACGTAAGACAAAAGGAAAATACATAGACTACATGGTACAACAAAACGAATATAACCATAAAATCAGGTGTCACAAATCATAATATATTTCACCAAATAGTCAAAGTAAAATCATGGTAGAAGCCAACAGAGAAGAGGACAACATAAATATATGAATAAAAAGCACTTAAACAAGAATAGTAAACAGGCAACCTCTGCAAAGTTTGGAATCCAATAATTACTGTGAATTAAGATATCTCCCTCAAGAAATCAAACCAAGTCAGACAAAAAGATATTGTTCTCTCAAAAGTGTTATAAGTAGCCATTGGGAGGTGAATAGATGCTAGCAGGAACTTAACCCATTGAAAAAAGGATGAATAAACAGAGCATCCAAAAATTGGACCGATGCAAGGGTGAAAAGGTAGCAGCACAAGCAAGGACCATTATTTATAGCGTACAAATACATCTTACTCAAAAGCAAATGAGAAAATTTTAAAATTCACTAGAACATTAAATACCTGTTCCATATGCCCCTGAGGAAAATAATAAACTCGTTCTCCTTCACGGGGAAGAGTGACAAGGGGACCAGCACAAGCATGCCACAATTCCTTGTACAAGTCATCATTTGTCGGCCCTATGAAGAAAAGATGAAAAGATGTGGCCATATAAGAGGCACAAGACGCACAAAAATATATTGCAAGAAAATATGCACACTATTTAAAAAAGTTACTAAAATAAATTTTTCCTTATTTTATTGCTTAGGAGTTTGGTGGCAACAAGGTCACCAACAAAAATCCCGTATTTGCATCAAAACACATGCAAAATTTAAATTATATTGCGTTCTCTACCATCAGACAGAAGAAAGAGAAAATGGAACAGGCAGACATCATGCTTCTAGTGATAAGGATTATCGAATCATGGGAGGAATAAATAGATGGCAAACAAAGTATGGGTTGGAAAAAATTATCAAGTAAGAACTATAAGCTTCACTAAATGGCACTGCATTAACATCAATATAATGAAAGGTGCATAAGGTTTATTGACCTTGTAAAAGCAGGGTTGCTCAGAAAGTGACATCCAGCACATTAACGTATTTTAGTCACGCAGAATAAAAGTGGTAACCGATAATTAAAGCATAAAAGCTTGTAAAGTCAGTAACAGAAACCATTAAAGTAAATTAGCGACAATAATCATCATGACCTACAAAAATACATTTTCTAGTGGATAACTACTCGTAAACAAATGCTTTAATTAATAAATCCTGCAACAAAACCAGACTACAGATATGTCTTAATAAATAATTTGAAGTATTCAACTTCCTCTCTGGCCCTTTTGACACAGCCCAACACAAGTCAGGAGAAACATATCACAAAAGCATGCATTCATTTCAAGTATTACAGTCTGCCACAAGTAATCACGTCATATCATATATTAGACTATGCTTTCACCTCTTTGCCCAAAGAATAACATGTTTAACCATTCAACATCACCCAGTGATAGGATTACCAGTACCCAATCAAATTTAAGGGTAACTTGAATACAATTATATTTCAGCAAATAACATAACATAAGGATAAAGAATAGACGGATAAACTCAAACCTGCTGGTTGGTTTCCACCAGGTGTCTGATTTGAAGCCATAAATGCCATAAGAGAACAACACAAATAATCCTCAAAACAGCAGTAAGATCTAGAGCCCTGAATTCAAATCTGTTATGTATTTCTGTTACACAAAGAAAACAATGCCATTAGTTTACTTAGAAAATACACTAAAACCATTTACTTAGACAACAATCAGCTATTGACCACCAGCCACACCAAAGGGCTCCGATGCCGCTTAAGGAAAGCCTTTTTCAATGTCGCTCAGCTGTTTTTTGCGCCCAGAGAAAGAAGGTTCATTATTTGACTTTTAAAACAAGAAGTTGCGAACCAAAAGCGTGAGCCTTTAGCAATTCTAGAGAAGAACGGAATGCACAACACGGATATTTTCACACTATGGTCAAACAAAACAGAAACTGCATGTGAGAAGGGGCAAGCAGGAGCGCATCGAAAAGATCCCGAAGAATGACCAGTAATCGACATTCGATCTCTATCTAAACGATTAGAATCAGCACCACCTGGATCCAAGTAACAGAGTAACACCAATTTGGCTCTATCCATTTCAAAAAAATACTAATATCAAACAAAGGATACTCATAATAATAACAATCCATCCCAGATATTTCCCGCCGGCTCAACCCCATTTCCAATAAACCCAAAATATCCACTACCCAATATAAACCCACACCGAACACAATATGAACTAAATCAGATGTGAAATCAATGAGGGGCCGAGTCAAAATCAACACCCAGAAGCGAAATAAGTACAAGAGACCACCAATTTCTTATTGGCATTGAAAAAATAAAAAACGGCAGAGTACCTTGAATCAGTTGACCTCCGGTCTCCAGTTTCCAAACAGCAGCAAGTCGCTAGGGTTTCAGACAGAAGAAGGAAAGAAAGAAGAAAGGGTCTCAGTAGATCGAAATTCGATGGACGAAATCGTTGATAAGGTCTTTGCTTGGTCGAAGCCGACACGACCCCCCAATTCCCCGCCTGCCTCTTTTCACCTTCTCTCTCTCTCTCTCTCTCTCTCACGCGCACACTCTTTCTTTCACGGACTCCTCTCTCTCTCTCTCTCTAGCTGTCTGTGCCAGTCTTATTTTTATATACATAGGCACAATTCTATCTTGTCGTTGCTTTTCTCAAATCGCGTGTCTGCTTGTAGGAGGGGATGGACTTGACCATCCTTAAAACAGAGAGAGTTTAGGAGGGTGCGCAGTGCGCACTCCATGCCCTTTTCCTCTGTCTAAAGTGCTGAATCAGCGAAAACAGCGATACAATGCGTACCCTTAAGCCCCTACAGGTTCCCCGTTGTCCCCGTGGGAGCCGTCTCCGCCAGCTGAGCAGAATAATGACATTTAATATTATTCTATACACTTCTATACTCCAAGTAGAGCCGCAGGTTTCTCGTAATTTATTATACTTTAATTTTATCTGATTGGTCTTAGAACAAAATTCACCACTCACTCTTCACCCAAAAAAAAAAAAATTAACTACTCACTGCCTAGCTTGATCTTAATTTTAAATTTTAATCATATATAATCTTTTAAAGTGCAATATTTTTAATATTTAATATTTTTAAAAGAAACTCACATGCCAATAAAATATTAGAATGTTATTTTTATTTTTTATTTTTAACATTATTAATTGATTTTTTTAGCTATGTATAAATATCCGAGACAATCCTAAGCATCAATTCCTGTTCTACTTTTGGCCAAAAAAAATTTCCTGTTCTACTAAACCTAACTTTTATTTTATTTTGGTATATAAACCCAACTTTTATTGGTTTCATTAATATAATTTTAAAAGAAACTTACCCATTGCATCCACAAGTGTTTTTTTTCTGTGACTGAAAAACCCACTTGCTCTGAAAATTTTTGCAAAGCCCAACCAAGCAAAAACAAACTTATTATGCCCCAGCCCAAACATGCTTCCCCCCTCTCGATTTAAATGGGTTGACCGAGGGAGTACTCCATTTTGCGGGCTATAAAATTGAGTCCAGATGCAAAAACTGTTATGTGCATGATCTTGTTATCAAATGCAACTTTTATCTGAAATAACTTTAATATTAGGCCTCCTGTCTATAATGTTAAGTTTATTAAGGAAAATTATACACAGGTCTTATAGAAGATAATTAATTCTGAAAAAGTCTCTCAAAATCCCCAAATACTTCCTAGGTCCCCAAGGACTTCAAAGCAAAAAATTAAAATTATGAAATTACCTATTTGCCCTCACTAATGGAAAAAGTTGTGATTAGCTGCTGTATAGGTTGTGACTCTATGTTGTGCATGTTGACATTCGATTGGGTGTTGGTTGTGAATGGCTCAAATGTGAGTTGTGATTAGCTGCTATGTAAGTTGTGACTGTAACTATGCATGTTGTCATTCAGTGAGGGCAAGTAGGTAATTTCACAATTTAATTTTTTACTCTTAGGTCTCTGGAGACTTGGGAAGCATTTGGGGATTTAAGAGATTTTCTTAAAATTAATTGTCTTTTATAAGATCTACATGTAATTTTCCCTTTCTTAATGGGACTCATCTCACCCTTCATCTATCTTATGTGTTCATGATCCATGTATGTGGGCCTATTGGATTTGAGGGAGGGTAGGGGAGGAGAGTTTTTAATCTTACCATGTTGTTTTTTATTAAAAAGACCAGGAGATAAGAGATTTTTAATGATATTTATTTTGTTCCAAAGGGGAGAAAGAAAGTAGTAAGTAAGTTAGTATATATATATAGTTTATTTTATAGTTTTTTTTTATTTTATATTATATAAATTAATTTGCACCTTGTTTTAAGTTGTATAATTATAAAAATTCACGCTCATGCCAACGTGTCGATATATGCATAAAGAAATTGATATGATGTGTTTTCTATCTCTAATGATATAATAATAATTTCGAAAATCAAATTAACAAGTTTGATCCTTGTAAATCCATCTAGTACTTTTGGGGTAGCATTATTGATTATTGAAATTAAATTTTTTTTTTTTTAACTTAAACTGGTTTGGGCAAAATGACCAAATAATATTAAAAATATGAGCAAAACTCTCATATCTTATGGATAAGCAAAACGAAATGGCGACAGCTGCTGTGTTTTCTCCCTAATATTAACTCTTTCCTTTTGTTGTAAACAATAAATCAGTGTGAGCGAGAGTTGTAGGCGATGTAAGAAGAGTCTGAAATAATGAACAAAATGTGGAGTTTTTTCTCAATGGGCAGAAAAAAGGAATATCACAAAATAGATAACGGCAAGTGATCACAACATTTGGCTCCCCTCTAAAGAAACCCCAATTTGGGGAACCATCCCCTCCTCCCCCCCCCCCCAAAAAAAAAAAACCAAAAACTGAGGGTAGAAAAATTCTGAAAAGAACATTTAAGTTATTAAATAAGCCTCTTGGTGAAAAGTTTAAAGAGTTAATTATTGATGGCAATACTTTAGTATAATGTATTCATATAGCTATCTTTACTTGGTGAAATAAGACTTCTTGCTATTGATACTGTTTAATTGTCGTGAAAACAAATGAAGTGCCAAAAAAAAAAAATCAAAAAAGTCTACTCGTTTTAAGAATTAGTTTAACCATCACAACCAGTATAATTGTATTTTATTTTATTGTCAGAACAGTACATCCAAGCAAACAAGGCATTACATCACAAGCTTTCACGTATATCAACCGAAAAGGAGAAAAAACATTGTATAGAACCATCAACACACAACATAACAACGAAGAAATACTTGTAATTAGGCGAAGCAAGCTCTTGTAAATCAACGGATACCACCAGAGGAGAATCACCTTGTCGACAACAATTGTCTTGGAAATCTTCTTTGTTGGGGTGAACACCTCCACGTGTATGTTCCATGGAAGCCTCTAAAACCAAACTGCCCCTCTTCATCAACATGTCCATGACTGTGAGACAGCCATCTTGCTTCAGAGCAAGGAATCTTTTCCCGGCTTCTTGATTCACCTTCTGCATTCACCAAGTGTGAATCCTTCCTGCTCATAAACAGT
>NW_021636593.1:0-15044 GCF_004799145.2 Neltuma alba | reverse complement strand
TCCTTTTCTTGAGGAGATTGACCCTTGTGCTAGAACTACTATTCCTGTTGAAGTTATTGATATGTGAGTGATAATGAGGTGGATGAGGAAATCATAGTTGAATCCCCTCATATGTTTCAAAATGAAAATTCTCACTTGAAACACTTCTAATAGTAGTTGTTTAGTTGATGATGTTGCTTGCACTGTCACTGCTTCTTTATGTGAAGAACATGCTTCTCTTTCTAGTGCTAGATTGGATGGTGAAACTATTCTGATTTGAATGAACCTTTATCTTGTTCTTGCAATGCTCACACTATATGCATGGATTGCATTGATAACAAAAAAATATACTTGTTAAGTGGCAAAAGCAGAACTTTGGTAAAGTGTGTGCATTACCTTCTAGTACTGAAAGTGCTGAAAAATAACATGATGTTGATGTGAATTGCCTAGAAGATGATTTTGTGGAAAATGTGAACCTAACCATTGCCTTAAGAATCAAATTCATGATAATTCCAATGAGTTAGTAGCTTCTAATAATGTTGAGAAAGGCTTTAAAGTTTCAATTGATAAAATCATGAATATCAATAAGTCTTTCCAACAAGTTTTATCTTGTGATTTACCTCCTGATTTATCTTGCATTGTAAATAGTAGTTTGCATAAATCATTTTGTTCTTTCTTTTCTTCCCCTTCAAACACTACCTCTTGTGAATGTGATAGTGATGTACTGTACTCCAACAACTGTCAGTTGGATTCTTCAGCTTCCACTTCACATAGCTTGAGTGTTTCAAAAATTTAAATAAAAATTTGACTCCTACTGATGGGAGTACTATTGATTCCTTGGTTGTGATAGTTACTAGAGATTAACTTCTAAGTTGTCTTTATTTCATTTTTATCCTCTTCATGTTTCTATTTCTGGATGTGGTACTGCTGTTGGTTCTACTTGCTTGCAGGACTCCACACCACCTCTACTAAGGAAGATCAATAAAGGAGAAGTAGCACACTGAAGAAATGCATGTTTCTCATCCGGGATGAGAATTTCTCCTACAAGAGTTTGAAGAGATTTCGTTCTAAAGGTTGTCCCTTTCCTTCCTTAACTCTTATCTTTTGAATTATTTGCTTATTTTGTGAGATAAGTGTGGGGGAGGGACATACCCAGTAGTAAAAGTAGTTTGTTTTCTTTTTCTTTTCTTTTCCTCCCTTTTTGGTTTTGGTTTCTCTTGTTTAGGGTTACACTTGAGTTTTGCATGGGGACAATGCAAGATTTAAGTGTGGGGGAGAGATTGATATTCAGTGATTGTGTTGTGTTTTTCTATGTTTATTGAAAATCTGGTTTTCTAAAAAAAAATTTCAAAATTTTGATTGATTTTGAACTTAATTTGAAGATTTTGAGTCAAAATTTTTGAAAATTTTTGCTTCAAGTAATAACTTACCTTGAATTTGTGTATTCTTGGACTTTGGTAAATGTTTTGAACTTGTATTGATACTCATGAGAATTGCTATTTGTTCAAAGTTGATTGTTTTAGTTTCATTGGTCACAATTCTTCAAGCTTGCTTTTATATTGATTGAGTTAATGCATTGTGATTAATATGGAGTACAATTAATCTTTGTGCATGAGCATTTGAGATTTAGCCTTGTTGGAAGATTCTTTGAGCCTAATTTTCATTCATAGTGAGTTGCATCCACTTACATTTTCTACTTTCTAGAACTTGTTCCAATTCTTAATCAAGACTTAGTTGCTTTATGTGATGCATGATAGAGGCATTCATTTCTAAACCTTTACCCAAACACAAACCCATATGATTTTATCCATTGCTAACCATTTGAGCCTTCTTTTTTTTTTTTAAGTGCCAAGAGATGCATTATACATTCAAGTTCCAACATTTTTACTATTCTATTCATGATGTGTTAAACTTTGTCTTCTTGGTTTTGAATTGCAAAAAAAAAAAGAAAAGAGAAAAGAGAATAGAAAAAGGCAAGAAATAGAAGAAATGTTTGAGAAAAGCCAAAGAAAGAAAGATCAAAATAAAATGGTACCATAGAATAAAATGTTGAAATAAGGCAATTCATTGGTGGTTTGAAGAACAAAGTTGTGCTTTTAGAGAAATAGAGTAAATAGTAGTTGGAAACCTTTTCTAAAATGCTTGGTGCTTAATCATTTCATATCTGTTCACCTCATCTTATTTCATTTAACCCTTTCCATTATCATAACCTTAAAAGTCCTCTTGATCATTGCATTTGTGCATTAAAAGTGAGAGGTAGGATTTTAACAAGCTTATGGCAAAGTGGTTGATTAAGTGGATTTGAGAGAAAATTACCCCAACTTGGTGAGTAGAGTGAAACAATTTATATCTTGAGTGTTTTCTCTTTTGTTCATTCCCATTGCATTGACTGTACTCTACTTTAATCCCTTCTCATTAAATTAGATCACTATGATTGCTTGTTTAAAGAGTTGGATTAATGGCACTACCGCTTTCTTATTTGAATTCATAGGGATCCCATTTGTATCATACTATTCTCTTGCTCTCTGCTTTGTATTGCCTTTGTCCAGGAGTACAAAGGTTTAAGTGTGGGGGATTTGATTGAACCCATTTATTCTATGTTATTTCATATCATTTTAAGGGTTTTATATCATAGGTTTTGGCTCCTTTTAATGATAATTGTGCTTAATTTAGATTAAGAGTCCTTACTTTGAGTTAGTGTCTTTTTAGGGTAAAATTGTCATAATTGGTTATTAATTGTATTCAATTGATTTCTAGGACAATTGATGCTTCAAATTGTTGCTTTTATTGTAGGACACTTGAGAATTAGAGCCAAGATTGAAGACCAAAGCATTACACAACATGAGAGTTTCCAAGAAAATGCTGTGCTGTGGCAAAAATCTGAAAATGTGCATCAGTGGCTATTCTGGAATAGTTCGCCGGGGCCAACTTTTGAGTTCGCCGGGCCAACTTCAAAACTCACTAGAATACCTCTTTGGAATAGTTCGCCGCTCGGCCAACTTTTGAGTTCACCGCGGCGAACCTCTTCGTATCAGTAACGTCAGATTCGGATCCAGAACGCAAAAAGGACCCCTCTACTCATATGATCCGACCCAAATTGACCCTAAAGCCCTTAGAAACCCTATTTCGACCAAACACTCCATTCCATCACCTCCAACACCTCTATTCTCCCATCCTCTTGCCTCTCCATTCCATCTTCTTCCCCATCCATTTCCTTCATCTTTCATTCACTCCATCTCAATCTCCTTCCACTCCCAGCTACCATGGCCGACGGATTCACTTCAGTTGGAGCTTTTCTTGAAGCTATGGAGGGCTAGGGTTTATCAACTCTTGAAGAATGGTGGTGTGGCTTGAGTTCCTAAGCTTCAAAGGGGAGTTTAGTTTCAGTTTGCAATTTTTAGCTATGATTTATGGCTTTCTAGGTCTAGGATTTGTAATTTCTTAGTTAGGAACTTGGGACTGATACTGTAATTATTGGTTAATGATTACATTTGTAATTTGGATTGATTGATGTTGAACTTTGTGCTTAAATATATGTGGTTGCATATATGCTTATTGTAACTCTTATTATTCTCTCCTATCTTGCATGGTTGTGTTTGGGTACTGAGTTGATTGTGTGTTACATTAAGCCAATTACATGATCATTCCAAATTTACACATTAGGGAAGCTAAACAAAGCTTTCATTAATGAGTTCATTAATGAAAGCTTTGGACTCATTGAGTTAATGAGGTTCTTATTAAGAAAACCTAATGATTTGTGAAACTCCCAATATTTTAAGTGAACTATGATTGCCATCAAAACCGTTTTCAAGAGATTTCCTATCATTCATTTTCCATTCCATCATTATTATCTTAAAACACCAAAAATATAGTACCTTAGGTTTGTTTTCATTGCATTTAGTTTAGGCACCATTCATTTAAGTCTTAAAAACCCAAAACCCCATTTCATTGCGTTGCATGGCATTTAGTCTAGCTTAGGTAATTAATAAAGGCTCCCAAAAGTGAAACGACCCGAGTTTGCACTATACTGCATAGCTTGGATTTATTTTTGATTGAGAACCCCAAGGCGATAATCAAAACCAACCTCATCCTAACCCCAATGCCAACCAAGTAAGGAATGGAGGCAATGGAGGAAATGGTGAGCAAGAGAGAGTGGGAGAAAATAATGGGAACCCTAGAAGAAGAACAATTAGGGAAGCCACCACATCTGATGTTAACTTTGACCCATTTACTGCTGCATGTCCAAATTTTGAAGTTAATTTTGAGATTAAGGGTTTATTGATTAACTCTCTTCCTAAATTTCATGGCTTGACAGGAGAAGACCCATACCTCCATCTGCAATCTCTTTCCATGATTTGTCAGAGTATGAAGCCTGTGGGAGCATCGTTGGACCAAGTGCTATGGAAGGTTTTTCATCTATCCTTGGAGGCAAGGCTAGGGAGTGGTACATGAGCCTTCCAAGACATGTAGCTGATGCATACCATAGCTGGGGGAACTTAAGGAAGGCATTTTGGAGAAATACTTTCCGGCTTCTCGAACTTCATCAATGAGGAAGGAGATTTATTCTGCCAAGCAAGACTACGATGAATCCCTCTACGATTACTGGAATAGATTTCAGGACCTACTTTCAAGATGCCCACATCATCAAATTCCGGATGAGCAACTGGTGCAGTACTTCTATGATGGGTTGAAGAACCAAGAGAAGGGTATGTTGGATGCTGCATCGGGAGGATCTTTAATAGACTCTACTGCTGTAGCAGCTTGGGATTTGATAAAGAAGATGGCTCTGAATCATCAACAACATGGGGTGAGAGATACAAAAGGAGTACATGAGATGGGAGCTGCTTCGGTGCACAACAGAAGAATGGACGCTTTGGAATCAAAGGTAGATTCTTTGGGAAGCCAAGTGACATCTCAATTGTCTTTGATACTGCTGAATTGAAGAATATGAGTGTGCATCGCCCATCCACTCCTATGGACATTACAGCGCCTAGTTGTGACACATGTGGATCAGTCATGCATATATCTAGCGTTTGTCCGGGCCGTTATGAGGAAGTGTCTGCAGTCTTCCAAGGCCGCCCAAATCAAAAATGGGACCCCTACTCCAACACTTACAATGAGGGATGGAAATCAAACCCTCGATTGGGCTGGAGGAATGATGATAGTAGACCTCCAAATAGATTTCAGAAGAGTGGAGGAGCTGGTCCATCTTCAAACCAGTTCCAAAACCAGTCTCAAGCCCTTGCGGTCCCACCTAAGGATGAAACAAATCAACTCCTACAAAATATGATGGCTTTAATGAAGGAAGAAAGGGCTGCCAACGCTACTCAGTTCAACTCCTTAGCTTCACTAATTCAACAAGATTCATCCAAGAATGATGCTAGATTTAGTGCTTTGGAAAAGAGAATGGAGCAATGGGAGACTAAATCTGAGAACATGAACTCCTATGTAACTCAGTTATCCAACAACATGAGTGAGCAACAAGCTAGAAGCAGTGGCACCATTCCTTCCAATACCGTCATAAACCCAAAGGGTTTGAATGCAATCATGCTACGAAGTGGGAAGCAAGTAAGATTCAGTGAAGAGGAAGAGGAATCAGTTGATGAGGAGATTGAGTGTGATAAGCCTCTTCCTAAACATTCAAGAGTTAAGAATTCTGAGAGTGCAAAAGAGAGAGAATTGCTAGATGAAAAGAAGTCAACTCTTCTAAGTAGCAAAGGAGCAAAATCTGAGAGTAATTATGAGGAAGCAGCATCAAAGGAGCATGATGGGTCATCTAAGCATGGAGCGGGTAAGCTGAATGATAAAGAGGTAAATCTCAAAGACCTTCCTTTTCCTAATTCATACTTGATAAGCAAAAGAAAGACTGAAACTAAAATTGAAAAAGATGTTATTGATTTGTTCAGTAGAGTGGAAGTTAATATTCCTTTGCTTGATCTTGTTAAGAGAGTTGCCTGCTTATGCTAAATACCTTAAAGACCTATGTACCCATAAGAGAAAGTTTAGACCAAATGAAAGAGTCCAAGTGAGCTCCAATGTGTCTGCCCTGTTTAAGCCTCAAATCCCTGTGAAATGCCAGGACCCTGGATCCTTCACCATCCCTTGCACAATAGGAAAAGTTTCTATAAGGGGAGCCTTACTAGATCTAGGAGCAGCTATTAATGTGATGCCTAAGTCTGTATACACTTCACTAGGAGTCAAGACGCTTAAGTCTACCACTGTAGTACTCCAGTTGGCTGATAGAAGTATTAGGTATCCGGAAGGCATCATAGAGGATATTTTGGTTCAGGTTAAGGATTTGGTCTTTCCTGCTGATTTTTATGTACTTGATATGTCCTCTGAGCTTGTCCATGACACCACACTGATTCTTGGTAGACCCTTCTTGAGGACTGCTAACACTATGATTAGCATGAAAGAAGGTACCATCACTATGGAAGTAGGAGATCATAAGGTTTGTTTTAACATGTATGAAGCAATGAGGCATCCCTATGAAGACTATTCTCTCTTGGGTGTAAATATGATTGATGTTGCTGTTGATGATGTCTGTTCTGAGTTTGAATTGCTAGATGATTCCTCTAGTTCTGAACTTTATTCAGTTATTTCTGATGATGAGGATGACACTATTTCTTCTTTTTCATCCCTTTACTCTACACCTTCTTCTTGCTCATGTGGTGATAAAGATACATGCCTTGATTGCACTGTGTTTAATTGTATGCTCTCCCTCCCACATGCATTCTCTATTTCCTCCCTTAACCCCAATTTAGACTTTGATCCCTCTATTGTCAGCGATAATTCCCTTGGGGAAAGGTTTTCTGTTGCTATTTCAGATATGGAGGACGAAGTCATGGAAGAGATTCCCTCTAAGGCAGTTGCTGTAGATCAACTACAAGTTGGTTCAACGCTTGGAGAGGAAGCTATCTGCAAGGTTGAGGAATTTTCACTGATTGAAGGAAAGGGGAGTAATCTTTTCTCTCTTGAACTTCATAATTTGATTCCATCTATTGTGCAACCACCTACTCTTGAGTTGAAACCCCTGCCCCCTACTGTGAAATATGCTTTTCTAGAGTCTGATGAGCGATTACCGGTCATTATAGCTAACTCCCTATCTAAGGTTGAGGAAGAAAGACTCCTTACTGTTTTGAGAGAGCATAAGAGGGCTATTGGGTGGACTTTAGCGGACATTCCTGGAATTAGTCCAGCCATTTGCACACATAGAATCTTGCTTAGTGAAGGTTCAAAATCAGTGAGACAACCCCAGAGAAGACTAAACCCCCTGATTCTTGATGTGGTTAAAAAGGAAATTACCAAACTTCTAAGTGCTGGGATCATCTATCCCATATCTGATAGTGAGTGGGTTAGTCCAATACATGTAGTGCCTAAAAAGAGTGGGGTTACTGTTATTAGAAATGATAGGGATGAGCTTATTCCTACCAGAGTGCAGAATTCCTGGCGTGTGTGCATAGATTATAGAAAACTCAATGATGCCACACGGAAAGATCATTTCCCTCTTCCTTTCATAGACCAGATGCTTGAGAGACTTGCAGGCAAATCTCATTACTGTTTTCTAGATGGTTTCTCTGGGTACTTTCAAGTACCTATTGCACCGGAGGACCAAGATAAAACCACTTTTACATGCCCTTTTGGTACCTTCGCCTATCGTAGGATGCCTTTTGGGTTATGTAATGCTCCAGGGACTTTCCAACGTTGTATGATGGCTATATTCTGTGAATTTTTAGAGGAATGTATGGAAGTCTTTATGGATGATTTTACTGTTTATGGTGGTTCTTTTGATGATTGTCTTGCTAGTCTTGAAAAGGTTTTGAAAAGATGCATTGAAAAGAATTTGATTTTGAACTTTGAAAAGTGCCATTTTATGGTCAATGAGGGGATAGTTCTAGGACATTTGATTTCTAAAAAGGGAATTGAAGTTGATAAAGCTAAGATTGAGGTTATATCTTCTTTGCCTTATCCTGCCTGTGTTAAAGATATTAGATCATTTTTGGGTCATGCGGGATTCTATAGGCGGTTTATAAAAGATTTCAGCAAGATTGCTTTACCTCTCTCAAAGCTTTTACAAAAAGATGTG
Source organism: Neltuma alba (assembly GCF_004799145.2). Lineage (NCBI taxonomy): Eukaryota > Viridiplantae > Streptophyta > Magnoliopsida > Fabales > Fabaceae > Neltuma > Neltuma alba. The sequence goes on along the minus strand of NW_021636593.1, from coordinate 6,979 downwards.
AAATTTGATTTCGATGATTCTTGTAAAGTTGCCTTTGGTGATTTGAAATCTAAACTCATTTCTCCTCCTATTCTTGTTGCACCCAACTGGACCATGCCCTTTGAAATTTCATGTGACGCTTCTAATTTTGCTGTAGGAGCTATGTTAGGCCAGAGGGAGGAGAAACTCTCAAGAGTCATTGCCTATGCTTCGAAAACACTGGATGCAGCTCAAGTCAACTATACCACAACAGAAAAAGAGCTATTTGCAGTTGTTTTCGCTTTAGAGAAGTTTAGACCTTACTTGTTAAATTCTCATGTGACTGTTTTTACTGATCATGCAGCTGTTCGCTATCTTCTTAAGAAACCACAATCGAAGCCACGATTGATTAGGTGGACATTACTTCTTCAGGAATTTGACATTGAAATCAAGGATAGAGCCGGGGCTGAGAACCATGTAGCCGATCACTTAAGTAGGCTACCTGATGATACACGGGGAGTAGACTCTTCTGAACTCACCTGTGATTCCTTTCCTGATTCAGTATTATGTGCTCTAGCTGTTAAAGAGCCTTGGTATGCGCATATTGTTAATTATCTTATAACCGGACTCACCCCCCTTTCATGTCTAAATTTCAGGCACAAAAACTTCAAAGCGAATCGAGGCACTACATCTGGGATGCCCCTCACTTATGGCGGATATGTAGTGACCAAGTTATCAGAAAGTGTGTGCCTAGTGAAGAGTTTGAGTCTGTCATTACAGCTTGCCATTCAATGGTTTGTGGTGGTCATTTCAGTGCAAGGAGAACATCTAGGAAAATTCTAGATTCTGGTTTTTACTGGCCAACCCTTTTTAAAGATTCTTATGATTTTTGTCGGTCCTGTGACAAATGTCAACGTTTTGGGGGGTTAGGTAAAAGACATGAAATGCCTCAACAACCTTTACTGTTTTGCGAAATTTTTGATGTTTGGGGGATTGATTTCATGGGTCCCTTTCCTTCGTCCTTTGGTTTTATATACATTCTTCTGGCTGTTGATTATGTTTCCAAATGGATAGAGGCTGTACCACTAGAAAAGATGATGCCCAAGCGGTTTCTAAGTTTCTTAAGTCCAACATTTTCTGTAGGTTTGGGATTCCAAGGGCTGTGGTTAGTGATAGAGGTACCCATTTTTGTAATAAAGTGGTAGATAACTTGTTTTCTAAATTTGGTGTCACCCACAAAGTCTCCACTGCATATCACCCCCAAACCAATGGCCAAGCTGAAGTGTCCAATCGAGAAGTGAAACAAGTGCTGGAGAAGATAGTCAAACCATCCAAGAAAGATTGGAGCCTAAGATTAGAGGAAGCATTGTGGGCCTACAGAACTGCCTATAAGTCGCCAATTGGAATGTCTCCTTATCGTTTAGTCTTTGGCAAAGCATGCCATCTACCAGTAGAGTTGGAGCATAAGGCATATTGGGCAGTCAAACAATGCAACATGGATTTGCAATCTTCTGGGGTGGAGAGGAAGTTGCAGCTGCAAGAACTTGAGGAACTGAGATTGGAGGCTTATGAGAGCGCTAGACTTTACAAGGAGAAGACAAAATTGGTGCATGATAAGGGTCTCCTACGGAAGAACTTCAAGGTGGGAGACAAAGTGCTGATGTTTAAGGCCAGATTCAAATTTAAGCAAGGAAAGTTCAACACCCGTGGGATGGGCCTTACACAGTCACAAAGGTGCATAATTTTGGAATGGTGGAGCTTCTCGATGAGAAAACTGGAGCAAACCTTAAAGTTAATGGCCATCAGTTGAAGTTCTACCATGAGAACCAGAAACCCCCTTAGCTCCCTGGTAGTTTCTTTCCTTCACTCATTTACATGCTTTTGCTTAATTGTTAACTTGTTATGTTGCATGTGTTGTATGTTGAATGAGTGTGGGGGAGAAACTCCCTTCAGTAGGAAAGTAGAGTAGTTATAGCTAATTTCAATAAGACTCCCCTGATAGTTTTTGATCTCTCTCCTATCTTGTTTCATGCCTGATGAATTGGTGTTTTTAAGTGAATTATATGATTCAATTTGATTGAGGAATTTTATCTGTGGTATACTGCCTATTCATGGATTTGTTGAACACCTCTTGATCTCTTTTGAGGCATTTTCTAAAGTTTTTGAAATATCCAGCCTTGTCTGTTGTTGGTTGTTGTGTTTATCTGGGTTTAAGTGTTTTGTTTACTCTGTGCGTTCTGTGGTGCTTCGCCGCGGCGAACTTGTCCTTTCGCCGCGGCGAAGTTCGTCCGTCCTGTGTGTTTCCTCTCGGGACTGTTTCGCCGCGGCGAACTTATGTTTGGCCGCGGCGAAACGTCTTTCTTCCGTTGTGTTTTCTTCTCGGGCATAGTTCGCCGCGGCGAACGTGCCGTTTCTGCGGTGAAGCGTTTCGACTTTTGCTGATTTTCCGTTTGTTTTTCCCATTTTGCCCCCAATTTTAGCCTCCCTTCCCCCTTCCTTTCAACCCATTTTGGTCTTTTCATGCCCAACCCCATTAAACCCCATTCATCCCCTCTAATTTCAAAACCGTCGCCCCTCTCTTAAACCATCGGCCCCTCCATTTTCCTCTCCCTTCCCCTGCTCTTCTTCTCCTTCAAAACCGTCGCACGCCCCCCTGCTCTTCTTATTTTCCAGTCGGCGCTCTCCCACCCCAGCTTGGTCTGCGTTTCGTTCCCGTGTGCGTCTTCGTGTGTGTGTGTTCCTCTCTGCCGCCGTCCGTGTTCCTTCTCCCCCCTTCTTGGTATGTTCTTCCTTTCCCTTGTTCTTTCCTTTAGTTTAGTTTAGTTTAGTGGTTATTAGGTTATTTGTTATGGTTTTTGCTATTGGATTAGTTTGTGGTTAGTGTAGTTGCGTGGCCTGTAGGTTACCTAATGATTCATAGTGCATTGTCTTTTTAATTACTGTATTTGCTTAATTTTGAAAATTTTTAGTCCTCTGAAAACCTATGAATCATTAACTAACCATTTGCCACTGTTAGGTTTTAATTTTGTTCATTTCTGTGTTGTTTAGGTTGTAGGTCTTTTTGTTGTGATTGGTGTTCTTTCTGTTTGTTGCTTCAGGATATGCCTCGCACCAAAAACCCAAACCCTGAACCTTTACCCGTGTCTGAGTCTGAGTCTGACTCTGAGGGACCCATAACCTATGATTCCATCTATAGGGTAGTGGACAAGCGCCCCCTCCTTAGGGAGAGAGCCTTTCCCCTTGAACCATCCGACCATCCTTTGTCCAAAGACTTCAGGAATCCCAAATGCTTGAATTGGCTCGCCCACGAGCTAATGGTAATGATGTCTTTGTCCGCCATTTCTACACCTACGCCCGCCTTCATGGTATGCTATCCATTCCTTCCGGGGCAAGCATGTGAACTACACTTTCACTATTTATAACATAAGAGACCACTACCGGCTTCCTGTAGTCCGTAATTCTCAGTACTCCCATTATAGCGATAATTATCCTTATGATGAGATCCTCCAGACCCTATGCCGGGATGGTGCCACTTGGCATCGTCCCCGCACTGCTGAACTGTACCTAAAACGTTCTGATTTTCGGCCTGAGGCAAAGCCGTGGCTACACTTAGTCTGCAATAACATCCTACCTACTTCCCACCTCCAGAACCTCCCCAAACGCCAAGCTCTTATTGTTTTTCTCTCATGACCGGCAAATCCTTTGATGTAGCTGAAATCATTCAATCCGCCCTCATTCTTCCGTCAATACCAAAAAAATCACCAATAGCATCATCTTTCCCCATCTTGTTTCTGACCTTTTCCGCAAGTGCGGAGTTCCTTCATTTGATGATGACAGCTACTTTGAGCCTGCACCTCTATTCCGGTTTGAGCGCCTTAAACTGCCCACCATTGCACCCCACCCACCTGTCCACCCCGTATACGATGTTAGTGCAGGCCAGGCCGCCACTGATCCAGCCGAGGAAGGCCCTGATGTTCCCGAACCCCCCCAGCCCGTCACCTTAGACACGCTTGCCGATGATATTGACGAGCTATCTGAGGAAGTTCATCAGATTCGCGTTACACTCATTCGGGAGATAAAGCGGCAGAAGGACCGTGACGCCCTCTATGAGCGAGAGAACGTCGCTACCGCCGCCGTTTTGATGCTTTGCTTGCGGATCGTTTGAACTTCACTTTACCGGCTGAGGAGGAGGAGCCACAGCACCATATGGGTATGGACGGAGCAGGCACATCAGGTGCAGGACCGTCAGGATCTGGAGCAGCTGACCCTGAGCTTCAGTCTTAGTTTTCTGTTTTTGTGGTTTTCTGTTTTTTCGTTTGCTCTTTTGTTTCATGTGTTGTTTTGAGGCTGGATTGTTTCTTACACTTTATGGTGCCTCATTGGTTTTTACCTTGTTCACTTGGATGATTTCTGATTAGTTTGCTTTAATCTTTGTTCTATTTTCACTTCTGAGCCTCCTTGCATTATTTGCTGTCCCTTGTTCACAAATTGAGGACAATGTTGTGTTAAGTGTGGGGGAGGTCTATATTGTGGATTTTAGCAAATGCTTCTCGTGCATCCATACATTTAGATGATTTTGAGGTGTTTTTGAACTGATAGATTGGTTTAATTGTGAATATTTTGAGTTTAGTTGCTGAAGAGTTGAAATTGCACAGGAATTTTCGCTTTCTGCCATGTTTCGCCGCGGCCAACTTCTTGTTTCGCCGCGGCGAAGCCTCCTCTTTCACGACTAATAAGCCATTCGGGCATGTTTCGCCGCGGCGACCCCCTTGTTTCGCCGCGGCGAACCCTAAAAAAAAAAAAATTTAAATAAATTCCTTGCAATCTCAGCTGGTCTTCAAAAATTTTTTTTCCCACTTAGAATCTTCATACTCCTGCACCTTTTTAAATTAGTAGAAAAGTTCAAATTGTACTAGTGCTTTTAGAAAATTTTCCATGCTTTTAAATGAGGGATGAACTTAGGCTAGTTATTCTCATGTTTTTGACAGATAGTAAATGATGATGTGCTTTGAAATTATGACTATGTGGTTGTTAACTTTTGAGATTGACTAATTGAGATTTAAGCCTTGTTGGAAGGATTTTGGACCTTAAGTTATTGAATTGAGTGAATCTGCTTATTTCATATTTCTCTAGAACTTGTTTTCATTCTTAATCGAAGCTTAGCGAATCAATTTTTGTAAAAATGATAGAGGCATTCGATTTCATACCCACATTTCCAAACACAAACCCAATCATTTTACCTTTGCAAACCTTTTGAGCCTTCATCTTGAGTACATGCATGCAAATAACATTAAAAAAAAAAACAGAGAGAGAAAAAGTATATAAAAAGGGAGATAAAAAAAAAAAAAAAAAAAAGAAAAAAAAAAAGAAAAAAAAAAAGGAAAAAAAGAAAGAGAGATATAAATATTAAAAATAAGTAACTTCTCTCCCCTTTTTATTTAGATGATTTTGTCTTAATAATTTGTACGTTCGTACTCATTTTCATCTTCATGTTCTCTCATTTCATTCATTCGGCTGACCTCCATTCCAAATTTTGACCCTTAAAAGTCCTCTTGATTTGCAAAGTTGTTTCCCCTGAGAGGTAGGAGAGGTAGAATTATTACAAGCCTATGGTAGAAATTGGATTGAGTATACTTGGAGTGAAATAACCCTAAAGACAAGTGAGTTAAGAGTGAAACACTTATCCGTGAGATGGATCTTTCTTAATCAATCTTTTAAGTTAATTTCCTTTGTGCTCATTTTTTTAGCATGTCCTTGTTTACTGATGTCAACTCCGTGAGAATTTCTTACTAATCTTCTACTTTCATCTTTAGCATGGTAGTTTCTCTTTGTTCTAGTGTCACTTTGAATTATTCTCACGCTTTGTTCAGGAGTACAAAGGTCTAAGTGTGGGGGAAATTGATTGAGCTCAAAATATTAGTTTCTTTTCATATCATTATCCATGATTTTGTCATACTTTCTGGTCCTTTTAGTGAAAATTGTGCTTAACTGAGATTTACGATTCTTACTTTGAGTTAGTGTCATTTTGAGGATTAAATTGTCATAATTGGTTGTTAATTGGATTCAATTAACTTCTAGGACAATTGATACTTCAATTTGTTGCTTTTTATTGTAGGACACTTGAGAATTAGAGCCAAGATTGAAGACCAAAGCATTACACAACATGAGAGTTCCAGAGAAAATGCTGTGCTGTGGCAAAAAGTCTGAAAATGTGCATCAGGCTATTCTGGAATAGTTCGCCGGGGCCAACTTTTGAGTTCGCCGGGGCCAACTTTCAAAATCTCACTAGAATACCTCTTTGGAATAGTTCGCCGCGGCCACTTTTGAGTTCGCAGCGGCGAACCTCTTCGTATCAGTAACGTCAGATTCGGATCCAGAACGCAAAAATGGACCCTCTACTCATATGATCCAACCCAAATTGACCTAAAAGCCCTTAGAAACCTATTTTCGACCAAACACTCCATTCCATCACCTCCAACACCTCTATTCTCCCATCTCTTGCCTCTCCATTTCCATCTTCTTCCCCATCCATTTCCTTCATCTTTCATTCACTCCATCTCAATTCCTTCCACTCCAGCTACCATGGCCGACGGATTCACTTCAGTTGGAGCTTTTCTTGAAGCTATGGAGGGCTAGGGTTTATCAACTCTTGAAGAATGGTGGGGTGGGCTTGAGTTCCTAAGCTTCAAAGGGGGAGTTTAGTTTCAGTTTGCAATTTTTAGCTATGATTTATGGCTTTCTAGGTCTAGGAGTTGTAATTGCTTAGTTAGGAACTTGGGACTGATACTGTAATTATTGGTTAATGATTACATTGTAATTTGGATTGATTGATGTTGAACTTTGTGCGTAAATATATGTGGTTGCATATATGCTTATGTAACTATTATTATTCTCTCCTATCTGCATGGTTGTGTTTGGGTACTGAGTTGATTGGGTGTTACATAAGCCAATTACATGATCATTCCAAATTTACACATTAGGGAAGCTAAACAAAGCTTCATTAATGAGTTCATTAATGAAA
>NW_021636592.1:0-123883 GCF_004799145.2 Neltuma alba | reverse complement strand
AAGCCACCACATTGATGTTAACTTTGACACATTTACTGCTGCATGTTCCAAAATTTTGAAGTTAATTTTGAGATTAAAGGTTTATTGATTAACTCTTCCTAAATTTCATGGCTTGACGGGAGAAGACCATACCTCCATCTGCAATCTATTTCCATGAGTTGTCAGAGTATGAAGCATGTGGGAGCATCGTTGGACCAAGTGCTATGGAAGGTTTTTCATCTATCCTTGGAGGCAAGGCTAGGGAGTGGTACATGAGCCTTCAAGACATGTAGCTGAGGCATACCATAGCTGGGGGAACTTAAGGAATGCATTTTTGGAGAAACTTTCCGGCTTCTCGAACTTCATCAATGAGGAGGGAGATTATTCGCAAGCAAAGACTACGATGAATCCCTCTACGATTACTGGAATAGATTTCAGGACCTACTTCAAGATGCCACATCATCAAATTCCGGATGAGCAACTGGTGCAGTACTTCTATGATGGGTTGAAGAACCAGAGAAGGGTATGTTGGATGCTGCATCGGGAGGATCTTTAAAGGTCTACTGCTGTAGAAGCTTGGGATTTGATTAAAGAAGATGGCTCTGAATCATCAACAACATGGGGTGAGAGATACAAAAGGAGTACATGAGATGGGAGCTGCTTCGGTGCACAACAGAAGAATGGACGCTTTGGAATCAAAGGTAGATTCTTTGGGAAGCCAAGTGACATCTCAATTGTCTTTGATTACTGCTGAATTGAAGAATATGAGTGTGCATCGCCCATCCACTCCTATGGACATTACAGCGCCTAGTTGTGACACATGTGGATCAGTCATGCATATATCTAGCGTTTGTCCGGGCCGTTATGAGGAAGTGTCTGCAGTCTTCCAAGGCCGCCCAAATCAAAAATGGGACCCCTACTCCAACACTTACAATGAGGGATGGAAATCAAACCCTCGATTGGGCTGGAGGAATGATGATAGCAGACCTCCAAATAGATTTCAGAAGAGTGGAGGAGCTGGTCCATCTTCAAACCAGTTCCAAAACCAGTCTCAAGCCCTTGCGGTCCCACCTAAGGATGAAACGAATCAACTTCTACAGAATATGATGGCTTTAATGAAGGAAGAAAGGGCTGCCAACGCTACTCAGTTCAACTCCTTAGCTTCACTAATTCAACAAGATTCATCCAAGAATGATGCTAGATTTAGTGCTTTGGAAAAGAGAATGGAGCAATGGGAGACTAAATCTGAGAACATGAACTCCTATGTAACTCAGTTATCCAACAACATGAGTGAGCAACAAGCTAGAAGCAGTGGCACCATTCCTTCCAATACCGTCATAAACCCAAAGGGTTTGAATGCAATCACGCTACGAAGTGGGAAGCAAGTAAGATTCAGTGAAGAGGAAGAGGAATCAGTTGATGAGGAGATTGAGTGTGATAAGCCTCTTCCTAACATTCAAGAGTTAAGAATTCTGAGAGTGCAAAAGAGAGAGAATTGCTAGATGAAAAGAAGTCAACTCTTCTAAGTAGCAAAGGAGCAAAATCTGAGAGTAATTATGAGGAAGCAGCATCAAAGGAGCATGATGGGTCATCTAAGCATGGAGCTGTAAGCTGAATGATAAAGAGGTAAATCTCAAAGACCTTCCTTTTCCTAATTCATACTTGATAAGCAAAAGAAAGACTGAAACTAAATTTGAAAAAGATGTTATTGATTTGTTCAGTAGAGTGGAAGTTAATATTCCTTTGCTTGATCTTGTTAAGAGAGTTCCTGCTTATGCTAAATACCTTAAAGACCTATGTACCCATAAGAGAAAGTTTAGACCAAATGAAAGAGTCCAAGTGAGCTCCAATGTGTCTGCCCTGTTTAAGCCTCAAATCCCTGTGAAATGCCAGGACCCTGGATCCTTCACCATCCCTTGCACAATAGGAAAAGTTTCTATAAGGGGAGCCTTACTAGATCTAGGAGCAGCTATTAATGTGATGCCTAAGTCTGTATACACTTCACTAGGAGTCAAGACGCTTAAGTCTACCACTGTAGTACTCCAGTTGGCTGATAGAAGTATTAGGTATCCCGAAGGCATCATAGAGGATATTTTGGTTCAGGTTAAGGATTTGGTCTTTCCTGCTGATTTTTATGTACTTGATATGTCCTCTGAACTTGTCCATGACACCACACTGATTCTTGGTAGACCCTTCTTGAGGACTGCTAACACTATGATTAGCATGAAAGAAGGTACCATCACTATGGAAGTAGGAGATCATAAGGTTTGTTTTAACATGTATGAAGCAATGAGGCATCCCTATGAAGACTATTCTCTCTTGGGTGTAAATATGATTGATGTTGCTGTTGATGATGTCTGTTCTGAGTTTGAATTGCTAGATGATTCCTCTAGTTCTGAACTTTATTCAGTTATTTCTGATGATGAGGATGACACTATTTCTTCTTTTTCATCCCTTTACTCTACACCTTCTTCTTGCTCATGTGGTGATAAAGATACATGCCTTGATTGCACTGTGTTTAATTGTATGCTCTCCCTCCCACATGCATTCTCTATTTCCTCCCTTGACCCCAATTTAGACTTTGATCCCTCTATTGTCAGCGATAATTCCCTTGGGGAAAGGTTTTCTGTTGCTATTTCAGATATGGAGGACGAAGTCATGGAAGAGATTCCCTCTAAGGCAGTTGCTGTAGATCAACTACAAGTTGGTTCAACGCTTGGAGAGGAAGCTATCTGCAAGGTTGAGGAATTTTCACTGATTGAAGGAAAGGGGAGTAATCTTTTCTCTCTTGAACTTCATAATTTGATTCCATCTATTGTGCAACCACCTACTCTTGAGTTGAAACCCCTGCCCCCTACTGTGAAATATGCTTTTCTAGAGTCTGATGAGCGATTACCGGTCATTATAGCTAACTCCCTATCTAAGGTTGAGGAAGAAAGACTCCTTACTGTTTTGAGAGAGCATAAGAGGGCTATTGGGTGGACTTTAGCGGACATTCCTGGAATTAGTCCAGCCATTTGCACACATAGAATCTTGCTTAGTGAAGGTTCAAAATCAGTGAGACAACCCCAGAGAAGACTAAACCCCCTGATTCTTGATGTGGTTAAAAAGGAAATTACCAAACTTCTAAGTGCTGGGATCATCTATCCCATATCTGATAGTGAGTGGGTTAGTCCAATACATGTAGTGCCAAAAAGAGTGGGGTTACTGTTATTAGAAATGATAGGGATGAGCTTATTCCTACAGAGTGCAGAATTCCTGGCGTGTGTGCATAGATTATAGAAAACTCAATGATGCCACACGGAAAGATCATTTCCCTCTTCCTTTCATAGACCAGATGCTTGAGAGACTTGCAGGCAAATCTCATTACTGTTTTCTAGATGGTTTCTCTGGGTACTTTCAAGTACCTATTGCACCGGAGGACCAAGATAAAACCACTTTACATGCCCTTTGGTACCTTCGCCTATCGTAGGATGCCTTTTGGGTTATGTAATGCTCCAGGGACTTTCCAACGTTGTATGATGGCTATATTCTGTGAATTTTTAGAGGATGTATGGAAGTCTTTATGGATGATTTTACTGTTTATGGTGGTTCTTTTGATGATTGTCTTGCTAGTCTTGAAAAGGTTTTGAAAAGATGCATTGAAAAGAATTTGATTTTGAACTTTGAAAAGTGCCATTTTATGGTCAATGAGGGGATAGTTCTAGGACATTTGATTTCTAAAAAGGGAATTGAAGTTGATAAAGCTAAGATTGAGGTTATATCTTCTTTGCCTTATCCTGCCTGTGTTAAAGATATTAGATCATTTTTGGGTCATGCGGGATTCTATAGGCGGTTTATAAAAGATTTAGCAAGATTGCTTTACCTCTCTCAAAGCTTTTACAAAAGATGTGAAATTTGATTTCGATGATTCTTGTAAAGCTGCCTTTGGTGATTTGAAATCTAAACTCATTTCTCCTCCTATTCTTGTTGCACCCAACTGGACCATGCCCTTTGAAATTTCATGTGACGCTTCTAATTTTGCTGTAGGAGCTATGTTAGGCCAGAGGGAGGAGAAACTCTCAAGAGTCATTGCCTATGCTTCGAAAACACTGGATGCAGCTCAAGTCAACTATACCACAACAGAAAAAGAGCTATTTGCAGTTGTTTCGCTTTAGAGAAGTTTAGACCTTACTTGTTAAATTCTCATGTGACTGTTTTTACTGATCATGCAGCTGTTCGCTATCTTCTTAAGAAACCACAATCGAAGCCACGATTGATTAGGTGGACATTACTTCTTCAGGAATTTGACATTGAAATCAAGGATAGAGCCGGGGCTGAGAACCATGTAGCCGATCACTTAAGTAGGCTACCTGATGATACACGGGGAGTAGACTCTTCTGAACTCACCTGTGATTCCTTTCCTGATTCAGTATTATGTGCTCTAGCTGTTAAAGAGCCTTGGTATGCGCATATTGTTAATTATCTTATAACCGGACTCAACCCCCCTTTCATGTCTAAATTTCAGGCACAAAAACTTCAAAGCGAATCGAGGCACTACATCTGGGATGCCCCTCACTTATGGAGGATATGTAGTGACCAAGTTATCAGAAAGTGTGTGCCTAGTGAAGAGTTTGAGTCTGTCATTACAGCTTGCCATTCAATGGTTTGTGGTGGTCATTTCAGTGCAAGGAGAACATCTAGGAAAATTCTAGATTCTAGTTTTTACTGGCCAACCCTTTTTAAAGATTCTTATGATTTTTGTCGGTCCTGTGACAAATGTCAACGTTTTGGGGGGTTAGGTAAAAGACATGAAATGCCTCAACAACCTTTACTGTTTTGCGAAATTTTTGATGTTTGGGGGATTGATTTCATGGGTCCCTTTCCTTCGTCCTTTGGTTTTATATACATTCTTCTGGCTGTTGACTATGTTTCCAAATGGATAGAGGCTGTACCCACTAGAAAAGATGATGCCCAAGCGGTTTCTAAGTTTCTTAAGTCCAACATTTTCTGTAGGTTTGGGATTCCAAGGGCTGTGGTTAGTGATAGAGGTACCCATTTTTGTAATAAAGTGGTAGATAACTTGTTTTCTAAATTTGGTGTCACCCACAAAGTCTCCACTGCATATCACCCCCAAACCAATGGCCAAGCTGAAGTGTCCAATCGAGAAGTGAAACAAGTGCTGGAGAAGATAGTCAAACCATCCAAGAAAGATTGGAGCCTAAGATTAGAGGAAGCATTGTGGGCCTACAGAACTGCCTATAAGTCGCCAATTGGAATGTCTCCTTATCGTTTAGTCTTTGGCAAAGCATGCCATCTACCAGTAGAGTTGGAGCATAAGGCATATTGGGCAGTCAAACAATGCAACATGGATTTGCAATCTTCTGGGGTGGAGAGGAAGTTGCAGCTGCAAGAACTTGAGGAACTGAGATTGGAGGCTTATGAGAGCGCTAGACTTTACAAGAGAAGACAAAATTGGTGCATGATAAGGGTCTCCTACGGAAGAACTTCAAGGTGGGAGACAAAGTGCTGATGTTTAAGGCCAGATTCAAATTTAAGCAAGGAAAGTTCAACACCCGCTGGGATGGGCCTTACACAGTCACAAAGGTGCATAATTTTGGAATGGTGGAGCTTCTCGATGAGAAAACTGGAGCAAACCTTAAAGTTAATGGCCATCAGTTGAAGTTCTACCATGAGAACCAGAAACCCCCTTAGCTCCCTGGTAGTTTCTTTCCTTCACTCATTTACATGCTTTTGCTTAATCGTTAACTTGTTATGTTGCATGTGTTGTATGTTGAATGAGTGTGGGGGAGAAACTCCCTTCAGTAGGAAAGTAGAGTAGTTATAGCTAATTTCAATAAGACTCCCCTGATAGTTTTTGATCTCTCTCCTATCTTGTTTCATGCCTGATGAATTGGTGTTTTTAAGTGAATTATATGATTCAATTTGATTGAGGAATTTTATCTGTGGTATACTGCCTATTCATGGATTTGTTGAACACCTCTTGATCTCTTTTGAGGCATTTTCTAAAGTTTTTGAAATATCCAGCCTTGTCTGTTGTTGGTTGTTGTGTTTATCTGGGTTTAAGTGTTTTGTTTACTCTGTGCGTTCTGTGGTGTTTCGCCGCGGCGAACTTGTCCTTTCGCCGCGGCGAAGTTCGTCCGTCCCTGTGTGTTTCCTCTCGGGACTGTTTCGCCGCGGCGAACTTATGTTTGGCCGTGGCGAAACGTCTTTCTTCCGTTGTGTTTCTTCTCGGGCATAGTTCGCCGTGGCGAACGTGCCGTTTCTGCGGTGAAGCGTTTCGACTTTTGCTGATTTTCCGTTTGTTTTTCCCATTTTGCCCCCAATTTTAGCCTCCCTTCCCCCTTCCTTTCAACCCATTTTGGTCTTTTCACTGCCCAACCCCATTAAACCCCATTCATCCCCCTCTAATTTCAAAACTGTCGCCCCTCTCTCTTAAACCACTCGGCCCCTCCATTTTCCTCTCCCTTCCCCCTGCTCTTCTTCTCCTTCAAAACCGTCGCACGCCCCCCTGCTCTTCTTATTTTCCAGTCGGCGCTCTCCCACCCCAGCTTGGTCTGCGTTTCGTTCCCGTGTGCGTCTTCGCGTGTGTGTGTGTTCCTCTCTGCCGCCGTCTGTGTTCCTTCTCCCCCTTCTTGGTATGTTCTTCCTTTTCCCTTGTTCTTTCCTTTAGTTTAGTTTAGTTTAGTGGTTTATTAGGTTATTTGTTATGGTTTTTGCTATTGGATTAGTTTGTGGTTAGTGTAGTTGCGTGGCCTGTAGGTTACCTAATGATTCATAGTGCATTGTCTTTTTAATTACTGTATTTGCTTAATTTTGAAAATTTTAGTCCTCTGAAAACCTATGAATCATTAACTAACCATTTGCCACTATTAGGTTTTAATTTTGTTCATTTCTGTGTTGTTTAGGTTGTAGGTCTTTTTGTTGTGATTGGTGTTCTTTCTGTTTGTTGCTTCAGGATATGCCTCGCACCAAAAACCCAAACCCTGAACCTTTACCCGTGTCTGAGTCTGAGTCTGACTCTGAGGGACCCTTAACCTATGATTCCATCTATAGGGTAGTGGACAAGCGCCCCCTCCTTAGGGAGAGAGCCTTTCCCCTTGAACCATCCGACCATCCTTTTGTCCAAAGACTTCAGGAATCCCAAATGCTTGAATTGGCTCGCCCACAAGCTAATGGTAATGATGTCTTTGTCCGTCATTTCTACACCTACGCCCGTCTTCATGGTATGCTATCCATTCCTTTCCGGGGCAAACATGTGAACTACACTTTCACTATTTCTAACATAAGAGACCACTACCGGCTTCCTGTAGTCCGTAATTCTCAGTACTCCCATTATAGTGATAATTATCCTTATGATGAGATCCTCCAGACCCTATGCCGGGATGGTGCCACTTGGCATCGTCCCCGCACTGCTGAACTGTACCTAAAACGTTCTGATTTTCGGCCTGAGGCAAAGCCGTGGCTACACTTAGTCTGCAATAACGTCCTACCTACTTCCCACCTCCAGAACCTCCCCAAACGCCAAGCTCTTATTGTTTTTCTTCTCATGACCGGCAAATCCTTTGATGTAGCTGAAATCATTCAATCCGCCCTCCATTCTTCCGTCAATACCAAAAAAATCACCAATAGCATCATCTTTCCCCATCTTGTTTCTGACCTTTTCCGCAAGTGCGGAGTTCCTTCATTTGATGATGACAGCTACTTTGAGCCTGCACCTCTATTCCGGTTTGAGCGTCTTAAACTGCCCACCATTACACCCCACCCACCTGTCCACCCCGTATACGATGTTAGTGCAGGCCAGGCCGCCACTGATTCAGCCGAGGAAGGCCCTGATGTTCCCGAACCCCCCAGCCCGTCACCTTAGACACGCTTGCCGATGATATTGACGAGCTATCTGAGGAAGTTCATCAGATTCGCGTTACACTCATTCGGGAGATAAAGCGGCAGAAGGACTGTGACGCCCTCTATGAGCGAGAACGTCGCTACCGCCGCCGTTTTGATGCTTTGCTTGCGGATCGTTTGAACTTCACTTTACCGGCTGAGGAGGAGGAGCCACAGCACCATATGGGTATGGACGGAGCAGGCACATCAGGTGCAGGACCGTCAGGATCTGGAGCAGCTGACCCTGAGCTTCAGTCTTAGTTTTCTGTTTTTGTGGTTTTCTGTTGTTTTCGTTTGCTCTTTTGTTTCATGTGTTGTTTTGAGGCTGGATTGTTTCTTACACTTTATGGTGCCTCATTGGTTTTTACCCTTGTTCACTTGGATGATTTCTGATTAGTTTGCTTTAATCTTCGTTCTATTTTCACTTCTGAGCCTCCTTGCATTATTTGCTGTCCCTTGTTCACAAATTGAGGACAATGTTGTGTTTAAGTGTGGGGAAGGTCTATATTGTGGATTTTAGCAAATGCTTCTCGTGCATCCATACATTTAGATGATTTTGAGGTGTTTTTGAACTGATAGATTGGTTTAATTGTGAATATTTTGAGTTTAGTTGCTGAAGAGTTGAAATTGCACAGGAATTTTCGCTTTCTGCCATGTTTCGCCGCGGCCAACTTCTTGTTTCGCCGCGGCGAAGCCTCCTCTTTCACGACTAATAAGCCATTCGGGCATGTTTCGCCGCGGCGACCCCCTTGTTTCGCCACGGCGAACCCTAAAAAAAAAAAAATTTAAATAAATTCCTTGCAATCTCAGCTAGTCTTCAAAAATTTTTTTTTCCCAACTTAGAATCTTCATACTCCTGCACCCTTTTTAAATTAGTAGAAAAGTTCAAATTGTACTAGTGCTTTTAGAAAATTTTCCATGCTTTTAAATGAGGGATGAACTTAGGCTAGTTATTCTCATGTTTTTGACAGATAGTAAATGATGATGTGCTTTGAAATTATGACTGTGTGGTTGTTAACTTTTGAGATTGACTAATTGAGATTTAAGCCTTGTTGGAAGGATTTTGGACCTTAAGTTATTGAATTGAGTGAATCTGCTTATTTCATATTTCTCTAGAACTTGTTTTCATTCTTAATCGAAGCTTAGCGAATCAATTTTTGTAAAAATGATAGAGGCATTCGATTTCATACCCACATTTTCCAAACACAAACCCAATCATTTTACCTTTGCAAACCCTTTTGAGCCTTCATCTTGAGTACATGCATGCAACATAACATTAAAAAAAAAAACAGAGAGAGAAAAAGTATATAAAAAGGGATATAAAAAAAAAAGAAAAAAAAAGAAAAAAAAAAGAAAAAAAAAGAAAAAAAAGAAGAGAGATATAAATATTAAAAATAAGTAACTTCTCTCCCAGTTTTTATTTAGATGAATTTTGTCTTAATAATTTGTACGTTCGTACTCATTTTCATCTTCATGTTCATTCTCATTTCATTCATTCCGGCTGACCTCCATTCCAAATTTTGACCCTTAAAAGTCCTCTTGATTTGCAAAGTTGTTTCCCATGGTGGAGAGGTAGAATTATTACAAGCCTATGGTAGAAATTGGATTGAGTATACTTGGAGTGAAATAACCCTAAAGACAAGTGAGTTAAGAGTGAAACACTTATCCGTGAGATGGATCTTTCTTAATCAATCTTTAAGTTAATTTTCCTTTGTGCTCATTTTCTTAGCATGTCCTTGTTTACTGATGTCAACTCCGTGAGAATTTCTTACTAATCTTCTACTTTCATCTTTTAGCATGGTAGTGTTTCTCTTTGTTCTAGTGTCACTTTGAATTATTCTCACGCTTTGTTCAGGAGTACAAAGGTCTAAGTGTGGGGGAATTTGATTGAGCTCAAAATATTAGTTTCTTTTCATATCATTATCCATGATTTTGTCATACTTTCTGGTCCTTTTAAGTGAAAATTGTGCTTAACTGAGATTTACGATTCTTACTTTGAGTTAGTGTCATTTTGAGGATTAAATTGTCATAATTGGTTGTTAATTGGATTCAATTAACTTCTAGGACAATTGATACTTCAATTTGTTGCTTTTTATTGTAGGACACTTGAGAATTAGAGCCAAGATTGAAGACCAAAGCATTACACAACATGAGAGTTTCCAAGAAAATGCTGTGCTGTGGCAAAAAGTCTGAAAATGTGCATCAGTGGCTATTCTGGAATAGTTCGCCGGGGCCAACTTTTGAGTTCGCCGGGGCCAACTTTCAAAATCTCACTAGAATACCTCTTTGGAATAGTTCGCCGCGGCCAACTTTTGAGTTCGCCGCGGCGAACCTCTTCGTATCAGTAACGTCAGATTCGGATCCAGAACGCAAAAATGGACCCTCTACTCATATGATCCAACCCAAATTGACCCTAAAAGCCCTTAGAAACCCTATTTTCGACCAAACACTCCATTCCATCACCTCCAACACCTCTATTCTCCCATCCTCTTGCCTCTCCATTTCCATCTTCTTCCCCATCCATTTCCTTCATCTTTCATTCACTCCATCTCAATTCCTTCCACTCCCAGCTACCATGGCCGACGGATTCACTTCAGTTGGAGCTTTCTTGAAGCTATGGAGGGCTAGGGTTTATCAACTCTTGAAGAATGGTGGTGTGGCTTGAGTTCCTAAGCTTCAAAGGGGAGTTTAGTTTCAGTTTGCAATTTTTAGCTATGATTTATGGCTTTCTAGGTCTAGGAGTTGTAATTTCTTAGTTAGGAACTTGGGACTGATACTGTAATTATTGGTTAATGATTACATTTGTAATTTGGATTGATTGATGTTGAACTTTGTGCTTAAATATATGTGGTTGCATATATGCTTATTGTAACTCTTATTATTCTCTCCTATCTTGCATGGTTGTGTTTGGGTACTGAGTTGATTGTGTGTTACATTAAGCCAATTACATGATCATTCCAAATTTACACATTAGGGAAGCTAAACAAAGCTTTCATTAATGAGTTCATTAATGAAAGCTTTGGACTCATTGAGTTAATGAGGTTCTTATTAAGAAAACCTAATGATTTGTGAAACTCCCAATATTTTAAGTGAACTATGATTGCCATCAAAACCGTTTTCAAGAGATTTCCTATCATTCATTTTCATTCCATCATTATTATCTTAAAACACCAAAAATATAGTACCTTAGGTTTGTTTTCATTGCATTTAGTTTAGGCACCATTCATTTAAGTCTTAAAAACCCAAAACCCCATTTCATTGCGTTGCATGGCATTTAGTCTAGCTTAGGTAATTAATAAAGGCTCCCAAAAGTGAAACGACCCGAGTTTGCACTATACTGCATAGCTTGGATTTATTTTTGATTGAGAACCCCAAGGCGAACGATAATCAAAGGCTCTCTTTCACTACCAAATTTTAAGTCCAAATTCGTCCATTTGCTTAGTATTTTATGTGTCATAATACTGCCCCTTTTTAGGGTATTTTTATCCCCTAAACCAATTTTCTTTAATTTTGTTTTCTCTTTTCCATATACCATTCATTCAAGCACACCAAACCATGATTATAAACAGCCATTCAACGTTATAAATCATATACTTCCAAAATACATCATATCCATAACCCATTACAAAAATTATATCAAAGTTCATCAAAATACAACATAAACTTTCTACAATGTCATAAAAATCACAAGGCCTTCTTAGCACAATACCAACTTCCTGCCCTTATCCATACTTGATCTACTCCCTATTAAGGCATAATTTAACATAAGAAGGAATGAGATTTCATAGAAATCTCAATAGCAATGAACTATAATTATCATGTTAATCAAGCAATGCATTATGTGATGTTATGGAGCTTCAAGACATCCTCAAATCACAAAAAATCATGTCATGCATGATGCCAAGGAAAGAAACAAGTACATACTCACATTGGCATAACATAATGCATTTGGACAAAGCATTTCAAATGTCATAAAATCAACAATTGCCATAATATAAATCCACCAATTGAAACAATCAGCATAAGCACATTAAGTAAGCAAGATAAACAATCAAATTATAAGTTCAATGCTACCTTTTATGCCTAATGTAATTCGGCCTCTTCAAGTAATCAAGGATCCCCTTGATTTTCCTCCACAACACCAATTAATCCTAGCACAATTACAAGCTACATTAACAATCATTCAACTTAAACATCAACACTTAACCTTAAACCTAATTAAATCCTATTTTTCTTTGATTTTTAACATAATTATTCCTCCTTTGATTCCAATAATCTCTTGGCTTATTTCTACATAATTTTTCATGTAGAATCCAAATATCAATTCAGATTTATGAAAATCAAACTCCTTCTCATTTTGTTTTGGCCAGATAGGGGTATATGTCTTTCTAAAAATTTCATTTTTGATTCCAATGATTTAAACACTTTTTCTTGGTGTTTCCCTACACAAAACACCTTTTAAACCCATTGGAATCATCAAAACATATCAAAACAAACTCCTACATCAAAATTCCACCTTAGCCAAATTGAAGCATTAAGAACCCTACTTTGATTTTCTTCCAAACACCACTTAAACATGATAATTTCAACTCATTTTTAAGGTTTCTATCCTTCCCTAAAGCATAGAGATTTTGACAGAAATGTGGCAGCAAGTTCCCCTTGAGTTCTAATTCAAATATTCAACCAAAATAAGCTTTAATCTTAACTAAACCAAAGCTCAAACATACCTTGATGAATCCTTGACCAAAGCTTGATGGTTTCACCTTCAAATGCACTTACTAAGTTTAGATTCCAAGCTCAAGAAAATACTTTGACAGAACCTCCCCTCTTTTGTCAATTTTTTACCTATTTTTGTGTATTTATGTGGGTATTTATAGGCCAAGTTTCTGTCCCCTCCCCCCTTCATCTTGGTGTGAAAATATACCACATAAGAGGGACACATGGCTGCCATCACAAGCTTAAATTTCCAAATCATACCAAGTGCACGTTACCTAGAATATTCTAAGATATTTAGGTTTAATTGGGCTTAAATATTGGGTCCTAATTTTTCACAAATTTTGGGCCTTTTCTTGGCCCAATGTGGGGCCCACTTATGGTCTAGTATGGCCCAAAAAGATGACCCACAAATTAAATCTATTTCTCAAACCATCTTGAAATTTTATCAGTTACTATTCACTTGTAACTTTTCATAATTTTTTTAGACCTCCAAAATCACATTTTTCTTTATGAAAAATCCTCTTTTAATACAAGGATATGATCTGAAAATTTTTAGAATTTTTCTCCGCCTCCAACTATTTATTTTGAATTTTTCCTAAATAGGACTTTATCGGTAAAACTATAGGAAATAAATTCCTAAAAATAATTTCTCATATTTTCAATGCTTAAAATCAATTTTATAAATTCCTATAAATATTTGGATAATTATTCCATATTTTTTTGGAGTTATTAAGACTCTAAATAATTATAATAATTATTTTCCTCTAATTCTCTACTATTTTTCTAAAAAATCTCTATTTTTGAAAAATTCCATAATGAGTTATTTTCCGACCAATTTCACCTTTCAGGTCTCAATTGAGGTTCCAAAACCTCTAATTTATCTTTTTATCATTTTTTAGGATTTGTTTGGGATTTTCTCAAATTTTTTGTTTTGCCCTTCCTAAACTAGTAATTCTGAAAATGCCGGCTCGGACCGTATTAGGATTTCATATCAAAAGTTATTTCATCCTTTTATTTACTTTCCTATATTGGCTCTCATTCAAATTCTTGACTCTCTATGTCCAGATAAAATTTTCAAGATGTGACACTACCCAACCATGAGGGCTTTTGGTCAACATCATCAAAACATCTTCTTGGATGTTCCAAGATCATAAACACAGCCATATTGATCATACAATCCATTAAGACCAAGAGATTTCATAATGTTTAAGACTAGCTCTCTTAAACTTAACCTTTTCTCTTGGTTTTAAGATTTTCTTTCCGGCTTTCCTATCCTTTAGCCATATTTCTAACATAGATCTCATCATTTCCCATACTTAAACCTTTCAGTCAGCAGCATCACTTTGGATGGCCTTAAATTCAAGAAGATCAAATCTAAAATTTTTGCTTCATGGGTACTATTTATTTAGTATTTCTAGAATTTTTGGTCAATTTTGAAAATTCGTAATTAATTCCCAAAAAATCAAAGCTGAGTGGTTCCAAGTCCTATTAAAAGCTTTCTTGAGCTTAGCCTTTTCTCTTGGTTTTAAGGTTTTCTTTCCAGCTTTTCTATCCTTTAACCATATTTCTAACATAGATCTTATCATTTCCCATACTTAAACATTTCAGTCAGCCGCACCACTTTGGATGGCCTTAAATTCAAGAAGATCAAATCTAAGATTTTTGCTTCATAGGTACTATTAGTTCAGTATTTCTAGAATTTTTAGTCAACTTTGAAAATTCATAATTAATTCCAAAAAAATCAAAACTGAGTGGTTCTAAGTCCTACTGAAAGCTCCTTAAGTGTTCTTTAAAGGAAAAATAGTTCTAGGAACTAATTCAGTGTGAAACACTGCTAGAATTGTACAAAAGTTTCTACTATTCTAATGGTCAAAAACTGTTTCTTGATTTTATACCCTAAGTTTGAAAAATCACCATAAATCGTACACACATCAAATGAAGTGTTATACCTCTGGATTTAAAGCTTAAGGAGTGTACTTTAATCATTCCAAATTTCAGAATTAGATATGAACAGAAACTTAATCAAAATAGGTATCAAGGCAGGTGCTAGAATCATCACATACCTTGATCTTGAATCTTGAATCTTATTCCTTCTTCTTGGCCTTCGCCCCTAATTTTTCTCTTTATTTTTCTCTCTAATTTTTCTCTAAGTTTCTCCTCTATAAATTCTTACAAAAATGCTCTTCTAAGGGGGGTATTTATAGCCAAAATTATGATAAGGGTTGTCAACTTTGCCCTTGATAAAATGTGACAATTCTAAGGCCACTTGTCCTAAGCTCAAGTCTTCCTCCACAAGAACTTGCCAAGTGTCCTCATGACATCATACCCTTGACATCATCAAGCTTCTTTCTTACCTCATCATGCCATGTGGCAAAATCTCATGGAAAGGAAAGGAGAAGATTAGATCTTGACCCTTGATCAAACTTGAACTCCAAGTTTCTTCCTAATTTATTTGGCTCAAATTTATCTAACTTTCTTAATAGCCTTCTAGAGCTTAAAAAATTTCTTGGTCTACTCCATAAACTTCTTTTAATTATAGGAAAATTCTACCAATTTCTTTGGGCCATAACTCTTCCTTTAACTATTTCTTTTTAAATTTCCTGTAAAATGCCTCTTAAGGGCATAACTGGACTTTATATGTTATTAAAGCCACTCTGCTAGCCTTCTGGGGATAAAACTAATTTTATAAACTTTTTTAGCCTCTTAACTATTTATTCTCCTTTTTACGTACATTTTTTAGGCCTCCTCATAGCTCAAATGATTGCATCTAGATAATTACCTCAAACTGAGCCATTATATTGAAAATTTCATTAAAGCTACTGTAAGGGCATTTTTGTCATTTACTTTCATCAAAAAGCCTCTATACACCATTTCCCATTGTTTGGAATTTTTCTGGAATTTTCTGTATACTTTTCATAATTACCCCTATTAGCCCATAACTTTCTGAAATTACAGTTTTGCTCTTGCTTTGGCTCAACCTCATGAATCATCACTTTAAGGCATGTATCTCAATCCTAAACCTACAACTAACCAATTTGTCCTTTCTGATCCCTTGAAACTCTCCTTGAGTCCCTGACTTTATTTACACTTTTGCTCCTAGAAACTTTCTCATGTTACAATTTAATCCTTATTCCCGTTCTAGCTTCCTTTTGCATTTTTGGAACTTCTACTCAAAAGGGCTTGGTAGCCTACCTTCTTAAGGCTACTTTCTAGGCTTCTAGGCCTAAAAATTGGGCTCTAACAACCTCTGGGACTTCCCCTAAAAGGGGTCTAGTAGCCTTCCCATTTTAGACTAATTATAGTACTTCTAAGCCTAAAACTTAGGATGTTACACATAAAGAGGAAATGATGCTCTTCCCTTGTTCGTCCATTAAAATATTAATAATATTTATTTCGGAGTAAACTTGACCAATTTTTTTCTACCGGTCCATGACTTCAAGAATCTATCTCTGGGTGCCAATACTGTTTATTCATTACGGGAAATTTTTTTTTCTCAAGTCAAAAATCAATCCATAAACAATTTATTTTGACTTTTTCTAGATAATGTATAAATAGGCTTTCTATTCTATTAAAGCCAACCTTTTTGCTTTTAAGGGATGGAATTATTTTTAAGACCTATGATAATTCCTCAAGTATCATTTCTCATTTTTCTTCGATTATTAAAGGCTGTAATATCCTACATTTTATTTTAGGTTATAGTAAAAAATTTTCAAAAAAATAAAATAATAATATTTTATTATTATTGTAAAATAATAATATTTTAATAATTAAGAAAAAAAGAAATTAGCTTTCCACCAAATTCGATGGAAAGATGAGGTATTGACTTAGGAAGAATTTTATTCAGAAAATATCATGTTTGGGCTCGGGGTTAAATGTGATGTTCTGGGCTTCGTAAAGCCCAAGGCCCAATTACTGTGAAATACTATTAAGTATAGTTAACATGTCTGGCGAATCAAATTTCTTTTTATAACCATAGTAGCCTTTTCAAAGATTATACTAAGATTCTTTTCTACCATGGTTAGTATTATTAAATTTTGAGTTTAAAAAGGTTAGTAACAGGTTGGAGATAACCATTGTTACAAAGGCCTCCTTATATTTTAAATAATTCAAGTTTGGCTAATATTCACGATTAGCCAAAACCTTAGGAATTCACAGTTCTAGGGGTATTTTTGTCATTTTTAACCCTATACGTGTCTCTGAACCTCATTTCCCTTTTTTTGGAATTTTCTGAAATTTTTGGGTGTACTTTTCCATTACTGCCCTTTCCAGTCCAAAACTTTTTGAATTTATGATTTGGTTGCTACTTCGGTTTAACCTCCAGAATCCTCTTACTGAGATTTCTAACGAAACCTCTAACCCTTTATCACCTCAATTCCTCATATTCAACCCCTTGAGATTGCACTAGAGTCTCTATCTTCCTCTTTTCTATATCATAGAAAACTTTCACTTTGTAGTTTAGTCTTTAGGAATCCCTCTGTTCCTCCAGGAAACCTCTAGGACTCTTACCAGAAGGGATCTAATAGCCTTTCTGTCTTAGACTACTTCTTGTACTTCAAAGCCCAAAATTTTGGAATGTTACACTAAGCTCCATTTTTTTTATTTCTTTTGTTTTTCTATGTATCTTTGGCCTTTTCTTTTCTATTATTTTTTCATGTGCTTCTTTCTTTGTAACTTTTGGCTCTCTTTTTCTTTCCTTTTTTATTGTATATATGCCTTTTTCTTGTCTTTTTTTTTTTCATTTCTCTCTTTTGTTTTCACTTATGGCCACAAAAACCAAGGTTTATAAACAACAATACATGACATCTATGAGTGATCAAAATACATTCTCAATTCCCAACTGAACTTGAAAGTCTAATAATGTGTCTCTTAAAGTTTTGACAATCCAAAATGAAATCCACTTGCACAAACTTGCCTAGAATGATGAAATTAATGAAAATGAATGGTCTAAAAAGGTTAGCAATGGTTAAAATGAAATTGCTAGTGTTTGGGTTTGAAAAGGTTTAGGAAAGAATGCCTCTATTGTTTTCATAAATCCAAAGTATTTATGTGATTTTGAAAAAAGAATCTAGACAAATTTTAGAGGATAACTAGAATTAGTTGGGAACACACAATATGAGAAAAGGAATTAAGGCTTAAAATCCCTCTAGTAGGGTTATTCCAATATGTACTCCCCCATAATCAAACCATGTACTTAAGCTAACAAGAATAAATCATAAACATTCTACTCAAAGCATTAAGTAAAGATTCATGATTAACTAAATTAAATGCAATTAAGCTTAGACATGGTTAACCATCCGAAAACATTATGCAATAAGGGTTCATTTGAAGTACTAGAAGTAGCAAAAGTTAAGTCAAAGCACATGGGATGTGGTTAAGGAAAAATTTTGGCTATAGCCCAAAAATATGTACAAAGGTGCTGGCTGCAGAGAAGAGGATTCCACAGTGGAATTGGCTGCAGCATAACAAAAAATTGGCTACAATATACAACGAATCTAGCTAATAGAATATCTTGGCTGGAGCCAATAGAATTGGCAGAAAAAGACAAAAATTTTGAAAGAGTTTCCGGCAATTTCCAACAAAGATATCATTTAGAAATCAGTCTTATGAGCAACAAACACATTAACATGGCAGCACAATCATAATCACACTCTTAAACTCCAATTCACTCTCCACCACACTTAGAATTTACATTGTCTTCAATGTAAGCATACACATCTAACTCTTAAATTCACTCTCTCCCATGTCTAACTCTCATGTGAAGTGGTACATTGTAAAGTCCAATTTGAAATTGAAGCACAATCTCATCACTTTCACCGAGGGAGAGACAGGGAAAGTTAGGTATAGATTGTAATACCTTTACTTTTTACCAAATAACAACCAATTAGAGGTAAATAAAATCACATTTGATGGCCAAAAGTTTGAAAATTTTGACTTTGAAAAAGTTTGTTCTCAGGTTACTATTCACAGCAACCCATAATTTGGCCAAATTTGAAAACTCAGAACTGATTCTAGAAAAATCAAAATTGAGTGATTCCAAGCTCTATTGGAAGCACTTTGTATTATCTTTTGAGAAAAATGATTTTTGGACCAATTACCTTCAAATTTGAGCCCAGTTTTATTTTAAAAAAGTACTGTTTATTTGGTCATTTTCTATTTTTTTAAATATTTTTGCCTAACTTTAGATAGGTATAACTTCTTGCATAAATATCAGTTTAAGGCAAATCACTAGTCATTTTGAAGAGAAAAATGAGATTTATTAATATGAAAAATTTCATGATTTATCTTACTCAATTGCTCAAATTCATGTTGGTCAAAATTGAATCCTAAAAAGGTTGACTTTTACCCCTAATTACCTATCCTTTTCATAATAAAGCTCCAACTTCACATACCAATCATTCAACCCCTTAATTGGTTATAACATCATACTTGACATGTATTTGCATCAAAATAACACATATAGTCATCCCAAAAATTAATTTATATTTATCCATATAATTGTAAGAAAGCTTCAAAACCATAAAGTTTTTTTTTTACATTACTTATTTCCTTATGCATTGAGCACCTCCTTACCCTTTCCTTTAGATGTAGTAGGCCCTAGTGTTTGTTGAACATGGGGGGTAAGATTCATAGGAATCTTAATAGCAAAGCATCACATTCATAATGTCATACAAGCAAAGCATTACAATCCACATGAACTAGCTATCACATACTTTCACTTAATGCAGATGCCATGGAAAGAAAATAGCATGCTTCTCATTCATAGCACTCAATATTGAATAAGTCAAGGTATTACATGCATGGAGTTATACATCATATGACATCATAATCTCATCCACATCATGGCATAGCAACATAACATAACATATAGCAATAAATACAATACAAGGTAACATTTAAAAAGTAAATGCTAGCTACCTCTTTCAAGCTTTCCTTTTTCCTTCAAGCTCTTCCTTTTAGGCAATTCTTTTTCTCTTTTGGTACAATACCTATTGGCAACATAATAAGGCATCATACATTATTATTTCATCTAATGCATTATTCACATAACCCTCAATCCCCTTTTCTTTTATTTTTGGGTTATTAGTTCTAACTTTAATCCCTTAATTCCATTAGGCCATTCCTATATAATTTTTCATGTAAAATCTAAATATCAACTTCAAATTGTGAAAATCTAATTCCTTCCTAATAATCTTCATTTGGCCAAATATAGGGGAATTGTTTTTCAAAATTTCCACTTTTAATTTTAATGCTTCTAAACTTCCTTTCTTGGTGTTTTCCTATACCATTTCATTATTTAAACACATTGGAGGTATCAAATTGAATTAAATCCAATCCTAATCCCAATTACTTCTCTTTGCTGAAACATTACATAAACGTAACAGTTGGATTTTCTTTCCAAAATTCAATCATAACCAATCCATTCCTATTCTTTTTAAGTGTTTAATCTACGTTTCAAACCCTTGGCCAATTTCCTCCAATTTTTCAAAAATTTCGGCAGCATTTCCCCTTAGGAAATGGCCATCCAAACATCATGAATATACCACTAAAACAGTTGACATAAATTCACAAAAGGTTTAGAAGCTTACCTTAGTGATTTCTTGATTTTATGTGGACTTTCTTTCTCTAAATATCAAGAGCAAAATGGTCTCCCTTAGGATTCTCTTATTAACCAAAAATTGAGAGGTGGGAGGGGGTATTTATAGTGTTCAAATTAACTTTTGATCCTTGAAGTTTCATGAAATTACAAGGGTTAGGTGGTTAAATCTCAACCCTCCATTTTTTGTTACATCACACATGGATAAATCCTAAATTAGGAAGCTTGTGATCTTGCCACTTGTTTATTGGATGTCATGGTGATGATGTCACTTTACTTATGTCATGCCAAGATCATTTAACGTTAACCTTGGTTAACTTTCTTAATCACCATGATTAACTTTTCTTAATGACCTTCTAGAAAGTCTCTTTTCTTTTTATTTTCTATTTAAATATTTTTTCTCTAAATTGGCCTTATTAGGCGTGATCTTTGGTCCAAATGGGCTAGAAAGTTTTGCAGAAAATTTCATTTCCCTGGGTATCCTTACATTCCACTAAGTACCGGTATAGTGCTGGATGAATTTTTTCTATGTCTTGTCCATTTTACTGTCTTAGAAAATTCATCTCAGAGCACTATTAGCCTTCTCTTAGTGTAAGAAAGTTTCATGATTTTTCTCAGAATTTAATTCTCTCAAGAATTCTCTAAATTTCATTTTTTCCAACATCGGCACTTTACCAATGATAATTCTGCTTTAAATATTATTAAGGCTAACTTCCTCATCATTTGAAGTCAGGGACAATTTTATAAATTATAATAATCCTTTGAGAAAATTTTTCATATTTTTCTCAGAATTATTGAGGCCTCTAAATACTTTTTAATAATTAGCGTTTGTTACTATTACTTAATGTAACCAAAAATTCCTGTAAATATAGAAAATTCTATATTAATTTCTTTTCCTTCTAATAATTCCTCTGGGGCCTCAAATACTATTCTTTGACCCTTAGTTCTATTTTACATGATTTTCTAGGAATTTTTGGGAATTTCTAACTGACTTCCCAATTAGTTATTTCTTTAACTGATATTTCAAAAATATCAATCTGGACACTACCTAAGTTTCAGTCTAAACCGTGTGAGATCTATGTCCCCTCTATACTAACTAGCCCTCGGTCTATTTTAATTCCCTCATCTTTAGGGTTAAAATTTACAGGATGTTACATAGATGATGTGAAAGATGATAGTGGACAAGTAGAAACTAAATGTGGAAATAACAGAGCAAGAAGCAAGGGGGAAATGACTAAATGACCAATTAAAAATGAAGACAATAACTAATAGCTATATTTTCTACTAGATGGGTTCCTCCCCCACACTTTCTCTTAAATATCCAGCATAATAACAAATATCACTAGCAAATTACTTAAAATAAAATGAGAAAGATGGAAAGAAACAATCATGCAGTTAGGGCGGCTTTTGGCTCTCATGATGATGCTTGAGTAGATGACCATTGACTAGTAAAATGATACTGGTTGCCTCATCTACTAGCTCTATCATGCCAAATGGGTGGATTTTGGTGATAATAAAGGCACCATCCCATCTTGTCACAAACTTACCTGGTATTAACTTGAGTCTAGCCTTAAACATCAACACCTTCTCACCCTTATGGAACATTTTTCTCAAAATCTTCTTATCATGTATCATCTTAAACTTATCTTTGTAAATTAAGGCATTTTCAAAAGCCTCAAGTCTCATCTCCTCTAGCTCTTGAAGTTGCATCCTCTTATTAGTGAGTGAGGACTCCAAATCTCCATTACATGCATTAATAGCCTAATAAGATTTACACTGGATCTCCATAGGAAGATGGCAAGATTTGTCATAGATCAAGCAAAACGGTAACATTCCAATTGGAGTCTTATAAGTGGTCTGGTAGGCCTAAAAAGCTTCTTCTAATCTTTCGCTCCAATCCTTTCTATTAGGTTTCATAATCTTCTCAAGAATTTTTTTTTTACTTCCCCATTAGAGACTTCTGCCAATCCGTTAATTTGTGGGTGATATGGTGATATAAGCTTATGAGTTACTCCATACTTGGCAAACAGTGATTTGATGGCCTTGTTGCAAAAGTATGTGCCTTGATCACTGATAACTGCTCTAGGAATACTATGCCTGTAAAAAATATAAGAATGCAAGAATTTTACAACAGTAGCAAAATCATCTTTCCTAGTTGGCACTACTTCTACCCACCTAAAAACATAATCTACCACAAGCAAGATATAAGAAAATCCAAAGGAAGAAGGAAAGGGTCCCATAAAGTCCATGCCCCACACATCAAATATCTCAACAAAAAAAAACATAGGCCTTATAGGCATTTCATGCCCCCTACCCAAACTCCCAAACCTTTGATGTTTATCACATGCTTGATAGTAATCAAGAGCATCTCTAAGCAAAGTGGGCCAATAGAAGCCAATTCTAATACGCTCCTAGCAGTTTTGTTCTTACTAATATGTCCGCCATATGATAAAGATTGAGCAAAAGTAAGATAGAATTAATCTTATCATTAGGGACACATCTTCAAATAATTTGATCACTTTATTGCTTCTAAAGAACTGGTGCATCCCATACGTAGTATCTCGTATCCCTTTAAAGTTTCTTAACCTGAAATAAGGACATAGAAAGAGGAATAATGTCAAATGCAAGGTAATTCACAATATTAGAATACCAAGGCTCTTGCACGGCTTTACACCTTAGTTCTATACTACCTTAGAGTTCATTTCATGTCAATTTAGACCACTTTGGATGGCCATAGATTAAAGAAAACGAATCTAAGATGTTACTATGTGTCACATCTTGGAAAAATTGACCCTAACAATAGATATAAAAAATTAAGTCAAGTGCCATTATGAAAGGTAGACTAGCTGTCAAAGCCAAGAGATAAAATCTGGATAGGGCTCGGACCGATATTTTTGAAATTATCGGTCCATGAAGGGTAAAATAGGAAAATTGGAGAAAAAATCAAAAAATTCCAAACAAAAATAGTAACAAAATAAATTAGAGCTTTTGAAACCTCAATGGAGGTCTTAAAGGTGAAAATGGTGTAAAAATAGATTATTACAAAATTTCTAAAAAAACGAAGGGTTTTGGGGAAATATAGTGCAAAGTGAGTGAAAATAATTATTTTAAATATTTAGAAGCCTTAATAATTCCAGAAAAAATGTGGAATAATTATCTAAATATTTTTTTGGAATTTATAAAATCAATTTTGGGCCTTGGAAGTACAGGAAATTATTTTAGGGAATTTATTTCCAAAAGTCTTACCAATAAAGCCCTATCTGGAAAAAATTAAAAATAAATAGTTAGAAGTGGAGAAAAATTCTAGAATTCTCCAGAATGTATTCTTATATTAAAATAGGAATTTTCTGGAGAAAAATATAATTTTGGAGGTCTAAAAAAATTATGAAAAGTTACAAGTGAATCGTAAGTTTCCATATTGCTTGCAATTAATATTTTATTGTTGGGCTAAATTCTTGAGACTTTCCAAATCAAAAGTGGGCCCTACATTAGCCTAAGAAAGGCCTAAAAATTTGTACAAACCTGGCCTAATTAATTAAGTCTAATTATGCCCAATTTTCACATAAAAATCAATGGAATATTCTTGGAATATGGACACATGGCGTTGAAAAGTCCCTTCTTTTACCCCTCAAAGTACATGTTCGGAACCGAATTGGATATGTAGAAGCTTTACTTAGGCTAAAAAATTAAAATTTTCCTTTAATTCCTCAGGTTACTGTTCACTGTGCATTTTTCAAATTACTAGTCCAACTTTGAAAAATCATAACTAATTCTACAAACATCGTATGGAGGTGCTCTAAATTTATACTCGAAGCTCTTTCAATGCTCTTGAAGGAAAAAATATCAAAATGAACTTATCTCTTGTTAATTTGTATAGTTTATTCGTTAAACTTTACTATTCATTTGGTACATTTTGGAACTTCTAAGTTTCTTGCCTCAAATTTGGAAATTCATATCTCTTAGTATACAGATCCAAAGAAGGTAAACTACCTGTGTAATTAAAGCTTAGGATGTTCACAATAATCCTGCCAAATTTCATGGATTAACTCATTTATTCAATAGGTCAAACTGGAGCTTAAAACTGTCAGCTCTAGGACCTATATTTTTCTCTCTACCTTTTCTTGCTTTAGTTCCTTTTATTACTTTAGCATGCATAACTTGGGCTTGCTCTTTTCCATTCATCCTCATATATTTCCATTCACACCATAGACATTCTAATCAATTACATTGCATTGTTGGCATCCATGAGCACAATTTACATAATAGGAGAATTATAGATTAATCCTTAATTTTATTCATTAACATCAATAATTCTTCACTTCTTCTTCCTTCTCATGCCATCATTGCCTATCATTAATTGACCTAAATGGTTGGTTAGAGAGGGGTGAGATTTAGTGAAATCTCAATAATAAACAATACCACATTAATCATGCTAGATGGATGCTAATGCATGTAATGCAATTTAATGCTACCTACCTTATGCATGGCCATGAAGACATAATCTACTCATCATTAATAGCAATTATAGTAGAAAAAACATGTCACAACAACATTCAAATATCATGTACATATCAATATACAAGCATACAACATCAAGTAATGATAAAAAGTAAGTCCACTACCTTGTACTTCAAGCTTTTCTCTTGCTTTTCCTTTAACTTCCTTGACTTCCTAACCAAGAGAGCTTTCAGTCAACATCATCAAACATCCTCTCAGATGTTCCAAGGTCCTAAACATAGCCATAGTGATCATACGATCCATTCGAACCAAGAGATTATATAAGGTTCAAGACTAGCTCTCTTGAACTTAACCTTTTCTCTTAATTTTTGGATTAGTGTTCTAGCTTTGTAACAATTGTTTTCTTAGGCTAGTTGTACACAATTTTGCCAAGGAATCCAAATATGAGCTTGGATTCATGAAAATCTAACTCCTTCCCTTCCAAACTGTTCTGGCCGAAAGGTATGGATTAAAAATGCTAACTTTCCGACTTTGATTCTAATGCTTTCAAAGCTTGTGCTTTAGGTTTACCCTACACAATTTTTCATTTTAAATCCATTGGAAACCTTACAATCATTAAAATCACATCCTAAGGTGTATAACTAGATCTGGTCGAATAGTACCCTTGGATTCCATATCATACTATCTTTCAAATTTCAACACAATACCACTTGAAACAAGCTATAATTAATGACTTTAGACTAGTTTTAACATCAAAATCATCTTCCCTTATCCATAACAAGTTTTATCCAGTACCTCTCCTTAGGGAAAACTACAATTTTCAACCCCAAAACTCAAGAAACCAAAGCAATATACAAGGTAGAACATAAAACTAACCTTTTATTCAAGCTTGTGTACCATAGCAGTTGGTTTCTCCTGATCAAACTTTGAGAAAATATTTTGCAAGAGTTTTCTCCTTTTGGCCAAAAATGTGCTCTTGCAAGGGGGAGGGAGTGTTTATTTATAGCCAAAACTTTGGCCTTTAGTGGACCAAAATGCCTGTGGAAGCTAATAGAAGTTGCAAGGGCAAACTTGGTACTTCAAGTGTACTTTTGCATCAATTTTGCCAAGGAATCCAAATATGAGCTTTGATTCATGAAAATCTAACTCCTTCCAAACTGTTTTGGCCGAAAGGTATGAATTAAAGATCCTAACTTTCTAACTTTGATTCTAATGCTTTCAAAGCTTGTGCTTTAGGTTTACCCTACACAATTTTTCATTTTAAATCCATTGGAAACCTTACAATCATCAAAATCACATCCTAATGTATATAACTAGATCTGGTCGAATAGTACCCTTGGATTTCATATCATACTATCTTTCAAATTTCAACACAATACCACTTGAATCAAGCTATAATTAATTACTTTAGACTAGGTTTAACATCAAAATCATCTTCCCTCATCCATAACAAGTTTTAGCCAGCTCCTCTCCTTAGGGAAAATTGCAATTTTCAACCATAAAACTCAAGAAACCAAAGCAATATACAAGGTAGAACATAAAACTAGCCTTGTATTCAAGCTTGTGTACCATAGTAGTTGGTTTCTCCCTGATCAAACTTCGAGAAAATATTTTGCAAGAGTTTTCCCCCTTTGGCCAAAAATGTGCTCTTGCAAGGGGTAAGGAGTGTCTATTTATAGCCAAAACTTTGGCCTTTAGTGGACCAAAATGCCTGTGGAAGCTAATAGAAGTTGCAAGGGCAAACTTGGTACTTCAAGTGTACTTTTGCATCAACATTACATCATCTTCTTGCATCATCTCTTACCTCATCCTTCTAAAAGAGATAGGTGTCACAATTCTAATGGAGAGCAAGGAAGAATGAATCTTGACCACTGGATCAAAACTTAATCTCCAAGTTTCCTTCCAATTTACTTGGTTCACATTTATTTGGTATTCTTAATAGACTTCAGGGACTCAGAAAATTTTTCTATCTAATCTATAAATTTCTTTTACCTTTAGATAAAATCTATGAATTTTCTCAAGCCATGACTCATGTCATATCCAGTAATATGAAATTTAGGAATAGGGATATTCCTAAATAATTACGGGTCAAAAATGACAAGGAGAAATAGAAGAATTTTGGTGGAAAATAATTATTATGGTTTTCCAAGCCAATTATGGAAATTTGACTAATTAAGGAAAATTGGTCAAAAATATTTTCAGCCTCAAAAAATTAAGAAAAAATAAGGATAATGTTCCTTGAGAATTATATGGGATTATAAAATTGGTTTTATGACCAAATTGCTCTTAGAGAAATTATAAAGGAATTTAAGGGAGATTTAAGCTAGTTTAAGGTCTTTTATTTGGAAAATTCCAAATAAATATTTTAAGGAGAATAAAATCCCAAGAAAATTTCCTATGATATCCCAAGGAATTATAAGACATTATGAAATTAAAAGAAGACCCTCAAGTATCCAAGATTTTTCCCAATTTCTCTGAAAAGTGGAAAAATCACTAAAGATAAGGAAATTAGTTTTCCTTTTTATTTAAGTATTGGGAAATTAAATTTGAGACAAAGAGGGCAATTTGGGAATATAAAAATAAGGAGAATAATTTAAGGATATGATAAAAAATAATTACAGAGGTCAGAGCATTGTAATTATAGAAAAGAAGTTAAACCCGAATTAAAAGTGCACCGATAAAGTGTTAATCAGAGTCTTGCACTTTGCTTGGCCCATAAGTTGCCACTTGTCAAGCCTTCAATGGATGGTAATTAAAGTTTTCCAAGTGTCAAGCTACCAATAGAGAGGATCTTGACTTTGGAATTTAATTACATTATGATTTAAGTTAATTAAGAGGGAAAATTCAAGAAGGAGTAGGCACTTGACACTTGGCATCTCATTAATATGGGTAGATGAGATATTTTGGGAGCATTAAGTGAGGTCTTCCTCCCCCATTCTCAGATCTATATTTCGTCCAAGGAGAGATCAAGAGAGAAAGGAGTGAGCTTGAAGAGGAAACAAGAAGAAAGCAACCATATTGGATCAAGTAAGCTTGGAGTTAAGGTTGGTAGTTGATTCTATGTTATTCCTTGCTTGATTCTCTTGTTTTTGATGGTTGAAAATTCTGGTTCTTTCCCTTTTATTTTGCTAGAAAAAATAAATATAAAGAAGGGAGGGAAGTTTTGTTGTTCAAACTTGCTAGAACACCTCAAAGCATGATAGATACTAGTGGTTACAAGAGGTTATAGGTTGATTTTGACGTGTTTTTTTTTTGTTATGATGCAAGAGAACCATTTCGACTAAAGCAAGATCTAGACCCTAGAATGTGTTTTTCAAAGTTTTGAGGCTTCCTTTGTGTTCCAAAGGAAAAATGGTGTAGGGTAAACCTAAGGAACAAGTGTTGGAAGCCATATAATCAAAGTTGTAATGTTTGGAAAGTGAACCATAGTGGTTCGGCCAAGCTAAACCTGAAAGAAGGAATTTTCTTTTGTTAAATCCAAGGAGATATTTGGAATCTACATGAAAAATCATGTAGGAATGTGTTAAGAGGGAATTTTTAGGGTTTATGGAAACCAACTCTAAAAATTCAAGAACAAAGATGGAAGCTTTAAGGGGTTTAGGAGTTACTTGAATTATGTTATTGATTTTTATGAGGAATGGTTGATGATTCTCGCTGCTCTTTTTATGGATTTCCATGTTAGGGTTTGGCATTTGTATAATCAAGAAAGAAGAAGAAGAAAATCAAAGAGCATTGGATTAAGGTAGTAAGATTTAATTAACCTTAATGTTGAGTATTGCATTGATTGCTATGCAATTTCATGTGCCATTATGTGGTTGAACTAAATGATGATGATGATAATGATTGTGTAGCTATACTCCTTGCTTTATGTGCCTTGGCTATTGCATGTTAGAGTGCTACATGTATGAGATAAAGTAGTTCCCTATTAATAGCAAAAGGTTGGAATGCTTGTAATTGATGCATGTTAATGTTTTGGTTGATTGATCTTGCTACTGGGATTTCATTGAAATCTCATCCCCCATGTGTAACCTAATATTTTAGGGACTGAATCATCAAAAAGGAGGCTACAAATCTAAGGATTAATATGGTGATGAGCCATGAGGAAACATTTGTATTTGGTTATGTATAAATATCAATGGTTGGTGCTGTAATCCCTAAGTAGGACATCAGTTTAGAGCCAAGTCTTATTAAGTTACCAAATGAATTTCTGCACAAAATTTAGTATGCTTAAAGTTGATATCATGAGCTTCAAATTGATAGGCAGCACATTAAAAATGTCCAACTACACAATTTTTACTGATTTTTCAAATTTAAGATTCAGAATCTGGAAAAAGAATTTTTGCTAAATGGACAGAGGTGAATTTCACAAAAACCTAATACTTTTTCAAATGGAATTGGTTCATGAGATTATTTTTCCTTGAAAGATCATTCAAAGATATTTTTATAGAATTTTGAATCACTCTATTTTGATTTTTCTAGATGAAGTTATGAATTTTTGAAGTTAGGCCAGAAAACTAGATTTTTACCCGATGAACAGTAAAAATCCGAAAATCAGCGTTTTTCATGGATTTTTGAGCCCAAGACAATCCAATGTGATCTAAAATAGTTTTAATTAAATACTAAGTGGATTCGATAATAAGGTGTGATATTTTTGGTACCAGAACAGAGGTTCTGGCATAGGATAGAACGCTCTGCTTAGTTAATATGTCAGTTAAAAGGAAAATTGACATATTGTTACAGGAGTTGTGATGGAAAATACAATGGATTGGGATGCTAGATCTGAGAAGTCAGTTAATGATGGGGATACTAACATAATTGATCTCACAACAGAAGATCCGGTGGGATGGACTATGGGGACTGCTAGCCTAGGATACTCAACAAAAGAGTCCAACAATTATCCAGAGCATGGGGCCAACCTTTTAGAGATTACTGTTAAGGATTTAATTAACCTTCCTAGACCCAGTAACCTGGTGGATCCCACAATTGATATATATCAGGAACCAGTGGATCCTAGTTTTGACATTCAGTCTCATGGACAGCTTGTTAGCCCAAGTGTGGACCCAAGTGACATCCTCGGATCTAGTACCAAGCCAGGGATAACCCCGACACCCATAATACCTATCCCTGTTCCAACTGAGCCTAAGATCCGTAGTCAGGATCAGCTAAGAGAGAAGTTGGAATTCTTGGGTCGACATATCAGGAAAGATGAGGATGAGCAAGACCCGAACATCTACCTAGAATACCTTCAGGGAGTAAAGGTGTTATATCAGACTCAAGGACTGGGTAACCCTTATCTAGACACCAAGGACTGGATCTTTACGATGACAGACATGCTTCTATATGTACCCTTCTAGGTATATGAGTTCTGTCGCCTGAATCCAATAGTGGATTCAGGTGTTGAGGATTACATCCAACACCTTAAAAACTTTGTTAAGATTCACTATTTTTAGATAGTTAGATCCTCGTAAAATTGATGTAGGACTTGTATTGTTACAGCTAACTATAGTAGGTTAGTCTGGCATGTTTGATGACTATGTATGTTAAACTATATTGCTATGACTAATGACTGATGTATTATGAATGCATATGTTGCTAAATGAAATCCAAGCATGATGTTTATTTCTTGTTCCTCGAATATGCTATTCATTTAGTTAGAACCGATGAAACGCTTTGCCGGAGAGACCCTTAGGACACGACATAAAGGTCCCTCCCGATCTGCTACGATTAATTTTGGATCGCTTAGAATAGCAATAAAAGGCTATTGGAGGTTTAAGGGCGACACAAGCTAGTCAAGAACAAGAAAGAGATGTTGTAATAGTAGCAGCGGTAGCAGTGGAAGTGGCTAACCTCGACAGGAGGTAGCCAGAGGAAGAAAGCTCAGCAGCACAAGCAACAGAACAATTGCCTAGATCGGTAACAGTAGACCCTGATAACATCTAGCAGTGAATGACTCGCTTTTACAAGCACAATCTGCCATCCTGCGATGGAGTGATCGACATCCAAGCAACAGAGAATTGGATTAACCACTTGGAAAGGATTTTCAAAGTTCTGGGCTATCTGACTAAGCGAAAAGCCCAGATTGCTATCTACCAGCCAGAAAAGGATGCCGATCATTAGTGGAAGAATGCCAAGATTCTTCTGGATGCTCAGAACACGAGAGCGACATGGGAAGTGTTCCCGGAGCAATTCCATGACAAATATTTTCCAAGGCCAGTCAGGGACGAAAAGGAAGCAGAATTCCTAACCCTGAAGCAGAAGGATAACGAGTCATTTGACAAGTAGTTAGCTAAGTTTATCTGTCTCTCCACTACTTCAGTTACCTGCATTACCGAGATGATGAAAGGTAGATGACCAAAAG
Organism: Neltuma alba; assembly: GCF_004799145.2. Classification (NCBI taxonomy): domain Eukaryota; kingdom Viridiplantae; phylum Streptophyta; class Magnoliopsida; order Fabales; family Fabaceae; genus Neltuma; species Neltuma alba. The sequence goes on along the minus strand of NW_021636592.1, from coordinate 92,894 downwards.
ATGGTCAGAGGACTAAAGCAATCTTTAAGGGAGATGATTGCTCCCTGGTAGTTCGAGTACTTCAACAAGGCAGTTGAGGCCTGCCGAATTATGGAGAACAGCTTGAACCATCATTTGATGATTGAGCCTTACTCCCAAGTTAGAGAAGGGAGATCAGGGTGGCACCTCTTCTGATGTGAATAAGAAGAGAAAGAGGTCTTGGGACAATCGAAAGTGTAAGAAGGGAGGCAAGCCCTCAAATGGCAAAGAATGCCCAACCTGTGACAAGAATCACGGTAACAGACCATATATGGCTAGATAGAATGTCTGCTATACTTGCAGTAAACCTGAACACTTCTTAAGAGAATGTTCACAGAGTACAGAAAAGGCAAGGCCGTGCACCTGAGGACGAGTATTTGCCATCACAGGGAAAGAAACTCACAAGTCTTCAGAAATGATCTAAGGCATGATCATTATTAATAACCATCCTGTGATTGCAATGTTTGATTCGGGTGCTAGTCATTTTCTTGTCTCGTAAATTGTTTTAGAAGACTCAGCTTGGTTATGAGCACTATTGTATTGCCTTAGACTTGATAAGTATGCCTTCCATGAAGTTGATGGGGTAATTGGATTGAATTGGTTGTCTTCCCATAACGGCAAGGACAAAACCCTGATCCTACCCCCAAGAGAAATGGAGTTAAATCCGGAGGTTAAGTTAAATTTTGTAACGGGTGCCTAGACAGCAATGGTACGATGAATGAAGCTATCTAAGACTAGCATAGGTTAAGAGAAACATGTGTTTCGTAATGATAAACCAAAGGAATTAGTGGCGATAGACGAATACAGAGTGATTACCAAAGGAGGTGGTAACTTCTATCACTGCAAACAAGGGTTCTGGTCATGACGGATGAACACAATAACTCTCAAATGTTGAGGTGGTATCTCAACGAGACACAATGACTCTCAGAGGTCGCAAAGAGTGAGATTAGTAGAAGTTAGAAAGAGAGAGGTAGCCACTAATTAGAATTATCAGATTCCCCCTCAAGAGGAAGAGTAATGACGAGGAGTTGAACGAGACAGTTAGGGGTTGAGTCTTTACACCATTAAGAAGGTGTAAGTGGCAACCTAAGCTAGACAAACTCTTACAGCCTCGTTAGAGTTAAGGCACCATGATAGAGTAGCTATCTCAAGTCCTAGAATAGATGAATAGAAACTTTGAGATAGTGAAGTAAGATGGAGAGCTCTAGTGAAATGTCTTAAGGATTAAGAAGAAGAGGACGAGACAAATAGCTATGCAAGGAACTAGCTTAGAGGTTGGCATGTTCCCCTTAATGTTAAGAGATACTCAGTTGCTTGGGGTTTAGGTTGAGAGGCATCCTTTTCAAGGGATAAGTTCTTGGCCAGGAATCTTCCTAGAGAAAATGGGAATTGGTCCTCCAAGTTAGAATTAATATTGCTCAAGATGGAGCAAAATGCCCTATCCGAGTGGGAAAGGGAAGCAACCGAGGCAAGGTAAGCAGAGTTGACCTTGCCCAATGGAAGTATGACTAGCAAAGAACGAAGCTAGGCTTAGATGTACCTAAGCTTAGCAGAGTACTAAAGCAAGTAGAAAGAAAAAGAACCTCAAAAGTCCTCTCCCTATGACTTCCTGAAGCAGCTGTGAACAGAAAAAGAGGCTCCCTCTTGTAGGGATAAGATGTCCAGTTGGCACGCTACGGATATAGCAACCAGTAAGAGCTTATACTACTTGCATTTGAAATGCCAGGCATTATGCATGTCCTACTGAAAAGGAAAGTAGAGGAAAGAGAAGTTGCAAGTCCTCTCTCTATAACGTTCTAAAATAGTAAGAAATGGTAAGAGCAGTTGGAGGAATAAGAGAACTCCTAAGACAGATTGGCTTAGACACCTAAAGAGACAAATAGGTAGCCTAGGGAATTGACATGAAGTCTAAGAGAATGGTATTGGTTCTTGGAATAGTTTTGGGGAATTATCAGTTAGGTGACCAACTGATAGGAGGTGACTATACTTAGTCCTATGGTCAAAAGTCTCCTAAAGATCTTAAGAGTATGGTACCACTTTGGAAAGATAAGGACCAGGGATGAGTTGAGGATGTGGAAACCTCCTTCAGTTGTAAACCGATGTCGAGAGAGTACCCACAACTTCCTTCCAAAAAACCTTATCATTAATTAGGATGGATTCAATTTCCTTCTGGTTAATAGAGGAAAGCCAAGGTTAGAGGAGTTAGAGCCATAAGACCTGAAAAAGAGACATTCAGCCTAGCTCTAGATACAGGAAGAACCCATGTGATACAGAGACAGACGAAGTGTTGATGGATAAATCCTTAAGATGAGGTGAGAGACAAGAATGTAAGTAGAAAAGACCTGACTAAAGATAGATCAGGAAAGGGATCTAAGACAGCAAAGTACGAGGGTTGAGCCTATCAGAATCAGTGCCTTAGTTTCCCGTTAGCACTGTTTAGCTAAGTGCCTGGGCAAAAGTAACCCAGTGATAGGTAACCTCTAGGAAGTAATGTAAGAGGGTGCAAAGCCAGAAATGTTAGCCATTTTGGCAAGAATGCGCTAAGTCTAGCAGATAATGGAAGATGAAAGTTAAGGAAGCTATTAGGTTACCAAGTGCCCTAAGCAGTATGGTTTCAAACTAAGACCCGAGATTTACTTAAAGTTTTGGAGGTCCTTATGAAAGAAATGGACACTACTCTCAACTTCAGTATAGCCTACCATCCTGAGACGGATGGGCAGACACAGAGAATGATATGGATGTTAGAAGATATACTACACGCATATGTACTTGATTTCGGCGGTAACTAGGATATGTACTTACCGTTAGCCGAATTTGCTTAAGATGACAGTTTCCATGTAAGTATCTGAATGGCGCCATATGAAGGACTCTATGGGAGGAAGTGTAGATCTCCCTTGTGCTGGACAGAGCTCAATGAAAGAAGTAAGTATGGTCCTAATATAGTGGATCAGACTTCCAATAGATTAAAGTTATTTAGCAAAGACTTCTAACAGCTCAAAGTAGACAAAAGAGCTGCCCAGATATTAGAGGAGACCGTTGAAGATTAAGGTTGGTGATTAAAGTGTAACCAACAACGGAAGTCAGTCGATCCCTAAAGTTTAAGAAGTTAGGTTCAAACTACGGTGGACCGTTTCAAATTTTGTACTGGACCAGTAGATTATAAGTGACCCTTCCCCCAAATGTAAGTTAAATTCATGATGTCTTTTATAACTCCCAATGAAAGAAACACCATCTAGACTCGAACATATCATAAGCTATGATGACATTGTGTTCCAAGACAACCCGTCTTTGAGATCAGACTAAAGTGAATCATTGATTAGAAAGTTGAACAGCTGAGAAACAGGCAGTTTCCACTAGTCGAGGTTCTAGAAAGGTCTTATACTAGAAGCTATGAGGGAGATAGAGACTAAGACAGAGGAAAAGTATCCTAAACTTTTCCAATAAGATACACTTTAAAATTCGAGGACGAAATTTATTTAGAGGGGGAAAAATGTAACATCCAGTAATATGAAAGACATCCAGTAATATGAAAAGTAACTTTCTAAAATTACAATTTAGTCCTTACTTGGACTTAACCTTATAAAACATCTCTTCGAAGCTTCTAACTTAACTTTTAGCCAGTATTTAGCCTCTTTTTTCTTTTTAGGCCCTTGAGACTCTCCTGGAATCAAACCTTACTTACATGTTTGCCCTCTATTAACTTTCTTACTTTGCAGTTTAGTCCCTAAAAATGCTTTGAGTTTCTTTCTCATTTTTGGGACTTCTTCTCTGAGGGGCTTAGTGGCCTACCTATTTTGAGCTACTCCCAGGGCTCCTAGGCCTAAAAATTAGGATGTGACAATTCTCTCCCTCTTTAAAGAAATTTCATCCTTAAAATTTCATGGCTAAACCTCTAGTTTAACTGCCACTGAGAGGTTACCCAAGGAGAATGTCCTTTGCTTTCCTTGACTTTTTGCTAAACTTTTTGCATTTATTGAACATGACTTACTTTTAGCATTTGCACTCTTTTTATCTTACTTCCTAATGGTCACTCATCCTTAGATTTCTCTGGCTCAAGCACACTTAATTAAAAAGCGCCATTTGAATTGAGCTAGGTTATGATCTTGGAAGCACTAGGTAATGATACACTAGTACTTGGCAAGCTAAAATCCTAGTATTCTACTATCTTAACCCTTCTTACCCTGTCTCTGAAGGGTCTTTTTGATTTAAATCCTTGATTTTAATCCTATCTTGGGATTTTTTTACCTTGTACTCAATCGTATGGGTTTTTCCTTGTAACACAAGGAAGATTTTTTGCTATTCTAGCATTATCTTCCCCTATCTAGCATGCCTGAATATATGCCAATTAGGACTTATAGCTCCGTAACCTCAAACTTTAGCTTTCCTTTATTGATTAGAAGAAAATTAAGCTTGGCCTAATTGAGAATAGGGCTATCTGGGAAGAAATCGTGAGTACTCTCTCCATATTAGTTAGCCAACTAGAGAGGTTTTTGTATTTTAAACTTATCCCTGGTTATTCTCTTCTTAGAGATACCACATCTCTGTTTTGATGGCTTAGTAACTTTCCTTTAGGTCTACTGTGACTATGAGATCTAACTACGATCTCAAGATCTACTATGATCTCTTTGGGTTCTGCTTTAGATCTAACTATGATCCCTTACTAAACTATATTAAACTTCAACTGCTGGGTCTCCAGGAGAGTTTAGACTAAAGGACAAAGTTGTACAATACTTTGTCTCTACTCAATTGGAAACCTGACTAATAATTTCCCTAATACTATTCACAAATATCGATATTGTATTCATAGACTTTACTCATTCCTTTTGTCAACTCCAAACTATCTCTGCTTACTTTAACTTCATCTTCTATCCTACTAAACTTAGTGCATTCTTGCCAAAAATGATTGACATTTCTGGCCTCTACACACTCTTATATTACTTCCCAGGGGTCACCTATCCTTAGACTACTCTTACCTGAGCACGCTTAACTGAACATTACCGATAGGAATTTGAGGCACTGACACTGATAGGCTCAACCCTGGTACTTTACTGTCTGAGACCCTTTTTATTCTATCTTTTGTTAGGTCTTTTCAGCTTACATTCTTGACTCTAGCCTCATCTTAGGGATCTGCCTGTCAATACTCAGTCTATCTTCATATCATAAGGGGTTCTTCCTATATCTATAGCTAGCCTGAATATCTAAGACTTATGGCTCTAACTCTTCTAACTCTGGCTTTCCTCTATTACTTGGAAGAGAATTGAGCTCAACCTAATCAATGATAAGGTTATTTGGAAGGTGGTCATGGGTACTCTCTCTATACTGGTTTGCCACTGAAGGAGGTTTTCTTATCTTAAACTCATCCCTCGTACTCATCTTCTTAAAGAGGTACTGTACTCTTAGTTTTATGGCTCAGCCACTTTCCCTTAGGCTTGGTCTACTATGATCTCGGGAGCTATTGCACTCTACTGTAAGCCTCTTCAGGATCCACTGTGACCTTAGAATTTCCCTCGACTCGAGCCATATTCCCATCCCTGGGAGCAGGACTAATTTTATAAATAAGTACTCCTCCGGTCCTTAATATAGGACCCAATTGTTGAGTTGATTTTGGTCCTAAATATAAGACCCATTTCTCATATTTATCAATTTTCTCTAAATTACCCCTATGGATACTCCCTCAACCATAATCAAATAAAAGAGAGAAGGGGTATTAAGAAAGATGATTATGGTATTTTAGGAAAAACGTGTCAAATTTATTATAATTAACTAACTTACCTAACTTCCTTAATCTAACCAAATTAATTAAATGGGTCTTATATTAAGGACTGGAGGAGTATAACCTTTTAACTATTTGACCTCATTTTTGTGTATATTTTTTGGGTCTCTTGCTATCTCAAATAATTACCTCAAACAGTATACTTTTTACTGACCATAATCTTATAAATTCCATTTAAGTTCCCTCAAAGGTATTTTTGTCATTTCTCTTCACAAAAGAGTCTTAGAATATTATTTTCCATTTTCTGGAATTTTCTGTATGCTTTCCATTTTTACCTATTGGCCATAACTTTCTAAAATTACGATTTAGTTCCTACTTGGACTTAACTTCATAAAATATCTCTTTGAGGCTTCTAACTTAACATTTGACTTGTATCTAGCTGCTTTTCTCTTTTTGGGCCCTTAAAACTCTCTTGAAATCTTAATATTACTTACATATTTGCTCCCTAGTAACTTTCTTACTTTGCAGTTTAGTCCCTGAAAATGCTTTGACTTTCTTTCTCATTTGTAGGACTTCTGCTCTGATGGGCTTAGTAACCTACCTATTTTGAGCTACTTCCAAGACTCCTAGGGCTAAAAATTGGGATGTGTCAGGCATAATCTGAAAAATTAGAGGTTTTGATGGCAGCCACATGGCCATTTTTGCTAGCCAAATTTTAGCCATTGATGGGGGGAAGAGGTCAAATTTTTTTGTCTATAAATACCCCCTCATTTTACACATAATTTGGCTAAATTAGGAAAATTAAGGGAAAATTTTGCTAAAATCAAAACTCACCTCCAAACAGCTTTAAATGCCCTCTAAATACAAGGAAAATTGTCTAATTGCAAGTTAGGACTCGTTAAGGTATGTCTAAACTTGATTTTGGTTGAATTTAAGGGTTATTTTGATTGATATTTCATGAAAATTCCATGGTATGATGCTACTGCAATTTCAGCTAGAGTAAGAATGATTTAGGAAAGGATAGAAACCATGGTTATGAGTTTAAAATTGCATGTTTAGTTGATGTTTCGATTGAATTTTGGAAAAAAAATCAAGGTTAGGGTCCTATGGCATACAATTTGGCCACTATGATGTCCTGAGGTAGGAGTTTGTTTTGCTATGATTTGATAATGCCAATGAGTTTAAAAAGTGTTTTTGTGTAGAAAAATTACCAAGAGCAGATATTTAAAATTATTGGAATCAAAAATGAAAATTTTAGAACATAATACCCCCTATTCAGCCAAGTCAAGTTGAAAGGAAAAGAGTGTGATTTTGTAAAATCTGATTTGATATTTGGATTCTATATGAAAAATTATATAGGAATGAACCAAGATATTATTGGAATCAAAGGAGGGACAATTATGTGAAAAATCAAAGAAAATGGGGATTTAAGTAGGTTTAAGGTTAAATAATTGTAATCAAGTGAGATGGTTGATAATATGGTTTGTCATTATGTTTGGATTGATAGGTTTTGTGGAGAAGAATTAAGGGGAACCTTGATTACTTAAAGAGACTGAATTGGTTCAAGCTTAAGAGGTAGCATTGAATCTAATTTGATTGTTTTTCTTGCTTACTTAATGTATATGTGTTGCTTGCTTGTAATACTATGAAATGATTGATTTACACTATGGTATGGAATGTTCTTTAATGTTTGATATGTTTTGGCCAAATGCATATTGATACCAAATATGAATATATACTAATTTCCTTGATGGAATAATGTGCTGTGCATGGAATTGGAAATAATTACTATGCATTGTGACATGTCACATTTTGCGAAGCATGATTAACATGATAATTATGGTTCATTGTTACTGAGATTTCTATGAAATGTCATTCCCCTCTATGCTTAAACAACACCAATAGGGCAAACGAGTGGCATAGATAGAGGCAAGGAGGGGATGCCATCTCAAGGAAGAATAGTGTGAAAGTTAGATGGAATTATGTTGAATTTGATGCATAAGTTTTGCAATTATATACATTGTTATGTATAACTATGAACTATGTTGGAATATTGTATTAATAATTAAGGATGCTCTACCTATGAGCAATTTACTAAGGAATTATGTTTAAGTATATGTTATATGATTGGAAGGGTTATACGAAAGAAAGGGAAAAGAAAAACCAAAAATCTCATATAGAAAGGATAAAAGTTGCTTTCAAGGGGTCAAGTTTGGCTAATGTGATTTTGAGCAATTGGATGAGTCTTGAGCTAAAATTTGGCGTGCTTATAAATCTTATTTTTAGCTTTAAAAACAAGTGGTAATTCACTAAATTTGGAGTTTTATACAGAAAGTTATGTCCTGCCAAAGTTGGGCATAAATCCTGAAAAACTAAAAAATAACCTAATGAACAGTACCATTTTGAATTAAATTTGGGATTAATGCAAGAGTTTTGGACGCCAATGAGTATTTTTTTATTTAAAGAGCATGTCAAGGGCTTTCTATAAAACTTGAAACCATCTTATTTTGATTTTTTTAGAATTACTTATGGATTTTTAAAATTCCGCTTTTGTAAGGGTTATAATGAATTAGTAACCCGAATTAAGAAAATTTAAAGTTTAAATTTTTCCAACTCAAGGCCATGATAAGTGGTTCCAAATGGTTCCAATTGATATAAAATGAGGTATAAAAGTAAGGTGTGAGACTACGCGGTTAATGTTTATTTGGTAATTCTAGAATTTCTATCCAACTTTGAAAATTCATAATTAATTCTAGAAAAATTGAAATGGATTGGTTCCAAGTCCTATTGAAAGCTCTTTAATTTATGTTTGAGAAAAAAATAGTTTCAAGAAAAATTCGGTGTGAAATAGTGCTAGATTTGTATGGAAGTTTCTACTATTCTAATGGTCAAAAACTATTTTCAGATTTTAAACCGTAACTTTGAAAAATCACTATAATTCGTACACATCTCCAAATTAAATGTTCTACCTATGGATTTGAAGCTTAAGATGTGAACTTTACTCATACCAAATTTTGAATTAATACGAAGAGACGCTTAGTCAAATTATAGTCTAAGATAATAGCTTAAAGGGTTTATAGCAACCATACTCAAACTTAATTACATTGTAAAAAATCAAGAAAGTTTCATAAATACACATCATTCTTTCAATATTTTCTTCTTCCTCTTGGATGGTTTAGCTCCTAAGAAAAATTATTTGCATTTAGAAGGAATGAGATTTCATTGAAATACCAATAGCAAGATAAAATCAGCCAAAATATCAAACATGCATTATCATCAAGCATTTCAACATTTGCTATCATTAGGAAACTAATTCTTCCTCATAATTAAGGTAATCTCTAACATGCAATAGTCAAGGCATTTCAATGCAAGGAGTAGCCACATAAACATTTATCATAGCTCAACCACATAGTAGCAATCATCTATGCATCAACAATCAATGTAATATCAACATTAAAGTTAATTAAATCTTGCTACCTTGATCCAATTGCACCTTTGGTCTTTGGTGTTGCTCTTTTTCAGCACAAACGTCAAATCCTAACATCATATTACAAAAAGAGCAACCATATTACAACTTAAACTTCAACAAGACTTATTGTCAATTCTTAAGTAAACCCTTAACCCTTAATTCTTGAATTTTAGAACTTTATTTCTATTAACCTAAAAGTTATCCTCCCCTAATCAAGACTCAATTTAGCCAGCACCTCCTCTTAGAGAAACCAATATTTTTCAGCCATAAAACTCAAGAACACAAAGCATAATACAAGGTAGAACCTCAAACTAACCATGTATTCAAGCTTGAGTACCAAAATAGAATGCTTCTCCTTGATTGATCTTCAAGAAAACAAATGGCAAGAGTTTCCCCTATGGTTGACCGAAATATGTGTTGTGTAGAGGGAGGATGGCTACTTATAAGCCAAGCTCTAATTGTTTGCTATCCAAGATCACTCTAATTACAATAATTAGGTGTACACTTTGCTTTGAAAACAATTTATATTCTATAATTACAGTATCCTAACCACTGCAATTATTTTTTGTCAGACCCATAACATATTCTTATCATTTTTCTTTTCCCAAAATGCCCTCATTTGTTACCACCACAATTTTCTATTAATGGTAAAGAAATTACATGGGACATTTCTAGAATTTTTGAACAACTAAGGGGTCTCTTTCTACTTCATAATCTCTTATAATTCCTAGGAATACCTTGTGAATTTTTTTAGAATTTAATTATCCTTAAAAGTATTTACTTGGAATTTTCCAAATACAAACCCCAATTTGGCTTAAATAGCCCTTAAATTCTTTTATAATTTCACTATGGGTAATTTAGGAATAGAATAACTTTTTCAATGTCACATATTCCTAAGGCACACTATCCCTATTTTTTCTCAATTTTCTGAGGCTCAGAAATATTTTTTATAATTAATTTTTGACCAATTATTCTTAATTACTCAAATTTCCATAATTACTGGAAATTCATAATAATTATTTCCTATCATACTTCTGACTTTTGAGCCTTTTGTACTCTCCAGGGGGAATTTCTCTATTTTTTATGATTTTCAGAAAATTTTATGGATACTTTCCATAATTACCCCTATTGGCCCAAAACTTTCTGAAATTACGGTTTTGCCCTTACTTTGGCTTATCACTTTAAGGCCTTTACCTCAACCTTAGCCAATATCTTTTTTTTCTCTTTCTAAGTTCTCAAGACTTTACTAGAATCTCTAATTTTAATTATACTTTAGCCCCTGGAGCTTTCTCAATTCCCAAGGCAAAGCCGTTAGTGGTTTCTTAGCTAAAAATACCATTCTCTCTCTTTGTGACATTTCTAAAATTTCTGCTCAGAGCCTGGTAGCTTACCTTATTTAGGCTACTTCACAGGCTTCTGGGCCTAAAAATTGGGATGTGACAGAGGACATGTATCATAATTTAGTATCTTAAATCGAATGAGAAATACCCTTATCTTCTCTTCTCTCTAATTCACTACTCTTCTTTTCTATTCTCTTTTTAGTTTAATAACGTGTTATCAGGACAAAGCTTTAAAAGCTCTAACTAAGGTACATATGATATACATTTGATCGTCAACATAACTTTGAAGCATCATCTCTATGATTTTTCTACAGTATCATTTGCTCTAGTCAAATGAAAATATCTCAAGCATCATATTTAAGGTGTTTCGGAGTATCCATATCTCTATTCAATTTATCTTAGATAATATGATCCATCATTTACTATTTTTTTAAACAACAAGTTCCATGGCTAAGATTAGAGATTATTATTACTTTATATTTTTGCATTGTAATTTAATTTTGATATGAATAGTATACTTTTAAATTACCTGTGATGCAAGAAATTTGTTTTCATCTATTCCACGGTGACTTGACATCACTATCTTCAATAGAACTTGAAGTTTCAATCGATATTTTTATACTTCCCTCAGTGACTTGACGTCACCAATTTTGATGGAACCTAGAGTTCTAATTAATAGTTATGATTACATATGGTTAGTGTCAAAAATTGAGAATTTGAGACAGCAATGGTTATAATATGGTTATTCGGGCATATGGAGTCACACATGACAATCTTGAAGTGAGATGGATTCAGTTTTGGAAGGGGGGAAGGCTTGCCTTTTGCAATGCATTGAAAAGGACTACTTTGTAAAGGTTAATTGGCTCTAGACCTATCGTGATAAAGGAGGGTGATAGTAAATTCAGTTATATGAAGTCGCACATCACAATCTTAAAGCATCAGCGAGGTCGATTTCTTGTCCCTGAGTTTGTTTTCTCTGACTCTGCAAAAAATTAGGAAACCATTTAAATATAGTCTTATTGTGAAACTGTTGGGTAGAAAGTTGGGCCTGATAAGGATGGAATAGAGAATTCAAAAAATGTGGACTAGATCAGGTGTGGTCTCTATTATGGATTTATCTAATGACTTCTTTATAGTAAATTTCATGGTAGTGGAGGATTTTGAACTTGCTTTGTTAGGAGGACCTTGGATGATTTCTAATTGTTATCTTACATTTAGAGAATGGAAACTGAATTTTGACCCTAGAGTTGAAGCAATTAAGGAGGTGCTTATTTGGGTGAGATTTCTTGATTTGTCTCTTGAATACTATGATAAGGGGATCTTAGAAGCTATAGGTAATAAGATTGGTAATACTATCAAAGTGGATATGTCCATGTCTCTATAGTCTAAAGAGAGATATGCAAAGGTTAGGATACAAGTAGATTTTAAGAAGGATTTACTATCAACTTATATTGAGAGGAGGGGGCATCCCATCATTTATTAAGGGTTACAATTATTGTGCTTCTATTGTGGAGTATTTGGCCACATCGAAAGAGAATGTAAGGAGAAGGAAGGAAGTTGTTAGATGTCAAGGAGGAATATCTATTCAATGAAGGGCCTAAAGTGTGGAATGGGAGGGGTTCTCGTAGGTTTAGTCAAAGGGCTCACAAAAATGGAGGATAATCAAATAGTAGGCAGCTTGTTACAGGTTCAAGTATCAAAGAACTTGTGAGGGATACAGCCAAGGAGAATGTGATAGTCTAGGGTTCTAAAGTAGGGGTTGTAGAGAATGTTTGGCATAAGAAGAGGCTGGGGATAGTTTAATGGAATGAGTAATCGTTAACGAAAGTTTCATAAGGGGTTAAACCTTCTTTTGGCCTAGTGTTGGGGAATAACTACAAGAGAGCTTCCAGTATGATTAGAGAGAGGAGCTTATTGAAGAAGAAGTCGGAAGGGTTGAATGTGGATGATTCTCAAGGTAAGGTGATGAATTAATGTAGTGATCGTATGTGTTTATTTGAGCTTGAGGTTGATGTGGTGTTTGAGACACCATAGGTTGTGAGAGACTTAATGCAAATTCAAGAGGAATTTGTCAGAAGACTTTTTTATTCATAGAGATTGGAAAGTTTACTATTGGTTAAGAAATATGATATACTAAAACAAAAGTTTACTGATCTAATTTATTCTTGGCGTGATTTGTTTGATCGTCCTGAATTGTATATATGATGCAACAAATTATTAAGCATTATGTATTGATATCTGCTGAAGAACTAGAATATTCTTCATGAATAGCCAACATATTATATAGTTTCAAAATTCTTTTGTGCTACTTAATCTCAGAGAAAATTAATTATGAGAATATCACTAGTTATGGTTTAGTATGGATCTCTACATTTTTGGAAATATATCAAACTCAATGTTTCTAGAAATATGTCAGACTCATATATATGGTCCTATTCTGATTGCATGTAAACCATATAAATATTTGATAAATTTGATAGATGCGTCTATAAGATGGAAACATGTGTGATTGATATTAGTTTGCAACCTGAAGTTTGCAAGATTATTTATATGAATCATTATGCAAGATTTTCAAACTAAGTGATTTGTAAAATTTGATTTTAAAGATACTAGTGAATTTATATATATAAAGCTTCTAATGATTATCATACACTTATAGAAGAATAGTTGAAAAACCTGCTTAAGAAAATGATCTAGCAAAATCATTTGTTAATGGCTCCATGAATAACTGGATCAATATTTTATGAGAATAAGTTTTTTATTTCACTATTGGCATGTTTAATTTGATATATTACAGCAATTATACACATCAAGCCGATAAAATTCTCTTAGTAAAATAGGTTTTTGGTTAGGAGCTAAATATTCTCCATCTTAAAAGTTTAAATATGCAATGATTATTCCTGTTGATCCACCACAATACATGTAACGTCCTGAGTTTTATCGGGTTTTAATAGCCTCTTTTTGGTTGTTTTTTGAGGATAGATTAGTGATTTAACCTTGATCTTGGTGTTTGGCTTAGGATTGAGGTATGTTGAAGGGATAGGTGAACAATCCCTCTCAGGGTTTGTTCGCCGCGGCGAACCGAGAGTTCCAGGGGGAGTGTCCTTTCAGGAAGTTTTGCCGCGGCGAAGGTTTTCTGGTCGAGTGAGAGTTTCCTCTCGGGAACCTATCACCGTGGCGAAGATTGGAGTTCGCTATGGCGAAGTCAGGTTTTCAGGCGAGTAATCCCTCTTGGGATTAGTTCATCGCGGCGAAGGGAGTCGAATCTATATAGTCGTGGGAGGGGTCAGATGTGCGAAAAATAGAAAATCTGAAGGAAGAGAGAGAGGTTCTACTAGGGTTTTGAATTTTTGGCTTGGAGGGGACATTTCTAAGGATCCATTACCTCAAGTAAGTGATTTTGACCTCTAATCTACTTTCTTTCTTAGAATTTTTGAGGATTTATGGTGAAACCCTAGAGTTCTCTAGGTTGTGATGGAATTGAGGTTTTTGACCGATTGTTTTGAGCTTAATTGATTGCTTTGGGTTAGTCTAAGTATTTAATCGGTGTAGTTTTCTTGGATTTAAAGAACTTTGAGTTTTGAAGTTAGGGTTTATGAAAATGGGAGGTTTGTGATTGAGGATGATAATGTGGAGGTTGATTTTGAGTTTTGTGATTTGGGTTATGTTAAGGATGGTTAAATTGGATATTTAATCAGTTTAGAATGTTGTTAAGACTTCAATTGTTCAAATGGGATGTTTGGGTGTTGAATTCCTATAGTGGGTCCTTGAGGTTATGAATTTTAATTGATGTTTGGAAAGGAATTAAGGTTTTAATGGATTTTTATGACCTTAAAGTGTTGCCTTGATGGTTATACCCTTTTTAGTTGGGTAGAGTTTTGGTTGGAGCTAGGAATTTTGTGTCCCCAAGTATTGTTTTAGCCACATTATTAGTTGAAAGCTAATACATGATGGTTGTGTGCTTGTGTAGACCGGTTGTGAGCATTGTTGGTGCACGGAGCCGTATTGTTGGTTTGTTATTCCTTGCTCAGGTGAGAGGTAACCACTTTCCAATTCTTTGTATATGCTTTTGTGGTATTGTGAGCGGATTTATGTTTTGTGCTCCGAGTAACAACTGTGTTCAAAGTGTATGTTGTATAATGAAAAGGAAAACCGTCTTGTGGGGTTTCATTTGATATTGAATGAATCTGGAACTTGTGAAAGATAGGCCATTGAAAGAAGTTGATTGTGAAATGATCATTTACTCTTTGATTACGATTTGAGCATGATGCATGAATTGGGAATTGGTGAGAGTTTTGATTGTTACTACCACGTGGTAAGGCCTCCATTAATGCATGATGGTTGACTCTTTATGGCCCCCCATAGTGAGGGATAGGACTTTTGGCTCCTTACGTCCCTCATAGTAAAGGATAGGCCGGGTTCGGCTCTTGAAAATCCCCCAAAGTGAGGGATATGGTTGATGGGATTGCACCATTTCACTTGCATGACTTGTGGCTATCATTTATCATATTACTTGTGAATTGCCCCACTGGACACCTCACGAGCACCTATTTAGTTGTACCTTGAATTGGAAGGGCTGGTTACTAGGACGTTGTCTCACTTCGTGGTTTACAATGTTTTCAGGTGAAGGTTCTAGGCGTGTGCCATCGGGAAGAGACGCAGAGGCTTGAGCTTGGTTAGCTTTAGGCCTCTAGCCCTTGTATATGTATGGCTAGTTGTATATTGCCACATTTAGGAGCCCTTTTGAAATATTTTGATTGTTGGTCTTATTGTAAACTGGAGGAAATGTTATCTCCTTTTTTTTGGTTGGCCGAAGGCCATTTCTAGTGTTTTGTGAAACTTTGATATACATTGTTGGAAACCAATCGTATGGGCTGATGTTTATGTCTTTTGTTACCTGGGCTGGAGGCTCAGAGGTCCAGTGGATGTAAATGAATGATTTTAGTTGCATGCAACGGAGTTTGAGTTTGAACAGAGTTTAAATGTTATTTTCTAAAATTATGCAAATTTCTTTCTACTATGGTAGTTTGTTGTAACATCTTTCCTTTTCTACCATAGTAGTGACTTTATGACGAGTTTATAATATTTTGAGGTTAAGGGTTTTACAATACACACATATGGATATTTAAAGAAAGTTGTGATATATGTTGGGTAAGAACTTTCTTCTTTTTGTTTGTCTCTAAATGGAACAAAAGAATATTTCTAACAGAAAGAAATGGATGTAGGAAACTTATACTGCATGATTAGTTTAATTTCATTGAAGAAAGTTTTCCTAACATGAGGGGAAAATTTGAGTGGTTGGAAAAGAGAACACATAGGATGCATTATTACTATCAAATATTAATCCTCAAATATATCAGTGTGGACCAGAAGTTTATCAAACATTGTATTCATGAAATGTTACAAAATATCTACCAAATGTAATTAGTGACCTAAATTAGAATTTTTAGATATCTTATTTTAGTTAAAAATACTCTAAGTAGTATAAATAAAAGTGAGATATGCCTGAACTATGAGAGGTTAATCGATTCTAGTATAAATATCTTGGATAAAGAGGAACATAAAACTCAAAATTCATATTAAGAAGGCATCTATTGTTGAAGAGTGCCAATATATAACTAATTGCTAAACTCCAGAAAAGGTTTAGGTACCTAAAAAGTAATTAAGAGATTCAATAGGTTAAAAGGTTCAAATACTTGAAAACTAATTAAGAGACTCAATAGGTTATGTCACTGAAGGAAAAATGGGATTGAAAACATAAACATATTGATAATGATTTTGATAACAATATCATGTGACAAAAAGATGATCTTATAGTGATAAAAAAAAAAAGGATCTTCTGGTAGACCTATCATATAAAAAGAAAACAAAAAAATTGGCCACAAGGATAGAGAAAAGATGTAACAAAAATATGATTATATTCTTTCACAATGTGAACATTATGGACCTGCGATCCAAACACATGAAATATAAACTTTCATGAGATATATGAATGTTTATGTGAAAATAAATATTTTCACAAAGGTTTGATGATAATTATGATAGGCATATTATTTTTTTTGTGGATGTAATTATTTGTACATATATAGTCTAGCAGTATATGAAAACCAAGATATACGTCTGTTAGATATTGTTATAGACTATATATAGGGCTCATTAAATAGTAAAATTTACTTGTTAATTATTGAAGAATCCAAAATATGCCAAAAGCATGTAGAAGAAAATTAATGTTATGAAGACTAAAATAATCTAAGTATATACCATCCTTTTATAGTTCTGGATCAAAATATCTAAAATTTTCTGAAGGATTCAAGTTGCCAAAAGCATAAAATTCATGTTCTTGAGAACAATATTGAACAAATTTAAATAAGTCTCTATAAGGATTAAAACAATTAGGATGCATGTGGTATAACCGACTAAGTAAATATCATTTGAAAGAAAGATATAAAAATAATCTAATTGGCCCATATATTCTTATGAAAAGATCTGGGAATGAGTTTGCTATGTTTATGTTCGTGAAATAAATATTATTAAAAATTTTGAATTGACTCTTGAAGAGTTTGCAAAACAATGAATTGCTTAAATAAACAATTGAAATAAAAGACTTAGGAAGAACAAAATTTTTCTCAGATTGCAAATTAAATACTTGAAAAATGAAATTTTTGTGTATCAAGTAACTTATACAAGAAAGATTTTAAAGCGCTTTATATGGATAAATCACATCTATTATATACTTTGGTACTTGTATGATCTTTGGAGGTGAATAAAAATTCTTTTAGATCTCAAGAAAGTGATGAAGAACTACTTGGTCCAGAAGTATCATATCATAAGTCCAAAAGTACTATATCATAGTGCAATTGATGCACTTATATATCTTGCTAGCCACACACAACCCGACATATCATTTGTTGTTAACTTACTAGTAAAATATAGTTCTTCACCAAAACTAGGACACTAGAATAGAGTTAAACATATTCTTCGTTACCTTAAGCGTACTATAAGCATGGGATTATTTTATCTAAATATACCCAAGACTAATTTTGCTGGCTTTGCAGATTCTAGATTTTTGTCTAAGCCACATATAGGTAATTGCAAATGGTGTATTTGTCTCATGATATTCAAAATATGGGTGAAACTAATATCTCAAAAAACCATTCAAATGAAAATCTAGCAGGTTTTTTCATCAAGTTGCTTCCTACTGCAATATTTGAAAAGCTTGTTCTTGATATCAAATGCTACAAATTTAGAGCTATATCAATTGATGTTTCCAAGAGGGAGAGTTAATACATGTTGTAATTTTTTTTCCTTGTCTATGATTTTTTTTTTGCATTAGGTTTTTCTAATAAGGTTTTTAATGAGGCAACATTGGATAATGTATCAATCAATATGTATTCTTTTTTTTCTGCTATGTTTTTGTCCCACAAAGTTTTTCCTAGGTGAAGTGTTATGATGAGGCACATTCTGGCTTAATGGACATTCAAGGTGGAGTGTTATGAATATTATAGGTGTGGATATCCATTTCTCTCGTCCTCTTCAACTTTATCACCTCCCACTATTTTCCTTGGACATTACTCCTCCACTATGTCCTTAATCTTGTAACTTATCTCTACTCATATTCATATGGTTTATTATCCACTATCTATCATTTAAGTATAAGTGTAACCTATGTATAAGATTATGCCTATAGATAGGACATGCTATTGTGTTGTGATGCAGGTAAAGCAAGTGAAGGAATATAAAATCTTCTCATTTTCTTGTGTCCATCTATTCTCTGCTCTATTTTTTTTATTGACTTATTTTATAACACATTTATAATTATATACATGACTATTTACGATAGAGAATAGAAAAATAACACTCTACAAATGAAAATTTACAACAAAGCTGATTATATGCTTTCTTCACATTGTAAGGAGTTGGTCGTTCTTTCTTTCTTTCTTTCTTTTTTCCAACAATAAAGGCTTGTTCTTTTTACTTGTTCATTTAATTTCATTAGAGTGAATTGAATTTTAAGAATCTTTTTACTTGTACATAGTGGGACTTAACTAAAATTTTGGGAAAAAGACAGAAAAATGATACTTCAACTTCAAAATGCCAGAAACATCCACCCAAATTGGAAAATCCCGTTTTGGTCTCGTGAGACCAAATTGGCATTATTTTGTTAAATGAAAAGACCAAATAGCTCTAAGTATTATTTTAACCAAAACCATGGAGGAGAGAGGCGAGAGTTTGCAGGGGTTTTTCACACTCTCATTCCTGGATCCCAGTTAAATCTGACAGAACGAAGAAGAGAGAAGAGAGGAGAAGAGAGTGGAGGAGGAAGCTACCGGCATGGAAGAAGAGAGAAGAGAAGAAGGAAGAGTATTCTGTGGTCACCGTCAAAGAAGAGAAAGGAAAAGAGTGACCAAAGGGTTAAATTGTGACAATCGATCGAAGGTGAGGAAGAGAGAAGAGGAGCAATTTACGATGAGATAGAGGTAAGTTTGTGTAACATTCCTTCTCTGTGTTTGTTGATGGGTAGTGAAGCTAGAGTCTAAGACATTATCCAGCTCACATCCCTGTTGTACCCCTACAATTTGTAGTTTTCTAAGGAACCTCTTCCCTCGATGTGTGTCATTCTGTTTAATGTAAAATCCCGTATCATCATCCCAAAATAGAACAAAGTTAAGGAGAAGGTAACGAGGCAAAAGTAGGCTCAGTAGATATAGACACTTGCATATTCTTGAATTGGGTTCTATACTTTCCACAATACACTCACTAGAACAACCATAAATTATGAAGTTTGCCCAATTCTATTTCAATCCCAATGATCGTAGACATAAAGATGGCATTTTATATTGGATGTTGAACATGTTCTTTAGTATGAAAGAGGCCATTCTTCATTGGGATTTTATATTGGATTTTGAACACTGTGCTTTGGTATCACTTTTATTAGAACTCGAAAGGCAAAGGGGATGGAATATGTCAACCATTCAACATTTCATTATTAGAAAAAAAAATTGATTAAAACCATTCCTTATCTTTATCTTTTGTTGATCTATCAGAACATTAGGTATGATGCTTCCAAAAATTGGTTAAAGGAGAAGCCGACCAAAACAAATAGCAAACTATGTAGATGTAGCCAATCCAAATGATAGACTATATACTCAAACACACATTTATATGGCTGTGCAAACATAGAAAACATATGCTCTTAGCCCTTTGATATAGAAGTAATCCTCAATATAAAGTCTTGCTTCATCAAGATGACAAAACTGCTTCATTAAGAAATATGAATAGATCATGAAGCTGTAGTTCTAGATAAATAGAAATGTCACATAATCACCATATAAGCTTGACCATCAATCTACTTGTCTTCCACATAATTACTTATGGTAGTTGCCTCCCTACCATCACCACCCTCTGTTAGAGGTTGAACTTATTCATCCTCAGGTAGTGGCTTCTCGACATAGTCATTTTCAAATGCATTAGGTGGAACCTTATATATCCTTACTTGAGATGTAGATGGATCCTTCACAAAAACATACTTGTCGTCATTCAACTTCGTGCACAAATCCACAATAGAATTCACAATTCCCCACATATTAGATGTGTTCAAATTAATTTGGGTCACAGAGCTTAGGCAGTCCACTAAGCCAACTTATTTGTGTTATTCTTCAGCTCTGTCACCAACATTGCACCCCTCTATGTCTCCAACTTCTGTCTCCAGTAAGCAAGGTGATGTTGTGTCTCAACTTCTATCAATAGCACAAATATTTATCTTTAAATTAAAACTTATATGTCCCTGTTGTTTACTTATTCATGTGTTCTGTTTGCTCCGTGTGTTCCTCTGTTGGAGTTATATTTGCTAGTGTATATTTTAATATAGGATTAATATACATTTAGAACCTTACCCTGTATAATTGTGTCGTTATCAATCACAAGTTCCTAACTATTATTATATGTTTAATATTCCTCAAATAAAACCCATGTGAAGTGATTAATTCCACTCTTAATTATGAAAGTTTACAAATGACCTTTTAGATAACCAGTGCTTCCTTGAACTATGAATTATCGAAACAGTTTATGTTGTTTAGATGTTTGGATTGGATCTATTTGAATCATATGAATAAAAGCTTGTGAATTGTGTTGTTCTGGAAAAATGTCTTATAACCCCACTTTCAAGCTTGTAAGGTTTTACCTAATGCTTTTTAACTTGTAACCCTACCCTCAATAATTATTTTCTGACATACTTTTATTAATGTGTAATGTGCAGAAAAAATGGTGTTGGAAGGAGAGACATCAACTTCAAAAGGGCCAAGGAATGGGTATGTCTTATTTAGAGAGGAATTTGCAAAAGGGCAAAAATTCAAGGGTGTAGCCGATAGAACTAATAAGGTGAAAGAGGCATGGGCAAGGCTATCTATCAAGGAGAAGAAAATATATAGTGAAAGGGCCAAACAAATGAGGCCAGAGAAGAAGAAAAGTAAGAGAACATAGAAAATGTTCACCCGTTGCTCTGTTCATCAATTCATGTCACTGGCAGAATTTGTTAAAAGTGATGAAAGTTTAAGACAAAGGATAGAGAATATAGGATTCTCTAAGTTGTTGAATGTGGATTGTGACAGACTCCCACATGAGTTAATTGTAGCTTTCATTCTATCATACGACCCAGCAACACATCAATTCCGATTGAGAGGGAGGACAGAAGAAATTGAGGCAAATGATGTGGGAACATTGCTTGGTGTGCCCCATACTAGGCAAGAGTAAAAGGAGATATTGATGAAAATCATGACACATAAGAAACTAAGGAGAAAGTATGGTAACGTTGTATATAGCAAGATATTAGCTGACATAAAAAGTAGGAAGCATAATGAGCACTTTGAATTATTATTTATGTTGGTCACACTTTGCACATTTCTAGCCCCAACTTCAAGTGCAAAAGTTGGTGACAAGTTATTAAGGGTGGTGTGTTCAACTATGAATGGATATGAACAGTATGATTGGGTGGCATACATCATGAATGATCTCTACAAGGAAATGGAAGATTATGTGAATTTGTTTAGGAAAGAGAGGGATTGTGTTGCGCTATGGGTGGATGCCTGTACTTCTTGCTGGTATGTTTATAGTTAAACATGTTAAATATTGATGTCACTATTTAATTCAATTGGCTAATGTGGGGTGTTTTGTGATTGTCATTGCAGCTATATTTGGGTGAGAAATTCCTATTGTCAAAAGCTATTAACCATGACCCAACAAATGCTATTGCATATTGGATGGATGAGAGAATAAAGGAATTGGTCAACAAAGAGTCAAAGAGTAACATAGGCCTATTGTATAAAGGGAAGTCTACAAAAGTACAAGAAGATACAATAAGTGTTGCTTATCTATGTCTGGTATGTTTGTAGTTTTGTAAGTATAAACTTCATTAGTATGTAATGAGTTTAATCGTTTAACAAATGTGTTACGCAGGAATTGAAGGAAGTGCATCGAATGATGATGGATGCACATGAGAAAAGCCATAAATGGCTTAGTAACCAATTTGCAGAGGAGCTTATGAATGTGCAGCTCCATCTACAGGGGAATGCGAAGTTCAAATTTAAAGGACCCTGTTGACAACACAAGCAATGAGGCAGTGATTCTTCCATCTGATAGTAAAGGTGAAGAACGAGGTAGTGACAAAGGTGATAGTGATGGAAATACTGCTTAAGGTGAAGCCCATGATCAGGAAGGAGGTAGTGATGAAGGTGATGGCGATGGAGAGGAAGGAGACAGTGAGAAAGGTGATGTTGATGGAGATAAAGTTGATGATGATAGTAATGATGATGATGGAGGGGATGAAATGATTAACAAATTGCCCACCAATGTTGTGTATGATGAAAGAGATAAAGGAGTGGGGTCGTCAGATTAAGAGAATGACAAGGGAGAAGACCAAAGGACATCAAAGAGAACAATCATACCAAGTCGTGAAATCACTTCTCTGTAGATTTCCATGTTGAAGCCCGTTAAGAGAAGAAACAGAGTGATAACTAAGAAGGACAAGTTTTTCAACATTGTCTCTCGCATGCGTTCACGAGAGGAGGGTTAGAAGTAAGATATGCCATGCAATTTACATTAGAAGTAGGAAAGCTTTTTCATCTTATTTTGTTATTGTTGTTTGACTTACCTATGATGTACACATTACAGGATAAGGCTACAATGTGTGATGAACAAATTGATCGGGATCAGTTGTGTATGATAGGTAGAATCAAAAGAGCGAGTAGCCCTCTGATAACAATGGTCAGTAGGACATTAATGGCAGAGGCAGGTAAGGGAGGACAAGTGAGGCGACACATTTTTTATGCTGAATTCATGGTGAGCTTTGTGGTATCTATGTTTTTTTTTTGACAAATAAGGGTTGTGACGATTAAACTTATATGTTGTTTTGCAGATGAAAATGCTTGGTAACCCTTCATGGTGGCGAGCATCAGAGAACAAACGTGCAATTTTGCCATAGCATATCGAGTACAACCTAGCTGACTATGATTTAATATTTGGACTTGCAATTGTTGAGTCTCACTGGTTTTGCTTTGTGTTGGATCCAAAAACCATGCATTTTTATGTCTTGGATTCTATGAGGCCGACTAATGATATGTTAAAGAAGACCAAGAAAAAAGGATGTTTCATCTTCATGCATGTGTAAAGACTAAACTAATGTAGCTGCATATGACAAGTTTCCAATGTTTCCACAACTAGCGTACTCGTATTTTGGATTTTTGTTTTCTGTTTATAGAGAGACAACTTTTATGACATAATTGCATTAGTCAGACCTGAACTTGTTGGGAAGAAGCCTAAGAATGATATTATTTTTCCACCTATGCCACAACAGAACAATTTGTATGTTGTGTTGGCTGTTGGCATTGTTTTCTAATTTAAGATGTGAAGTTGAGAAGCAATCGCACTAACTAAAATGTTTTATTTCCCATTGGCTGTATAGGAGATATTATGGCGTTCATGTGTTGATCTGGCTAAGCAAATGGGTCCCAGAGGTGACATTTGACTTCAATAAGGCATGAAAGTTGTCTGTAATTAATGATTATTTAATTGTTCAATATGGTGGACACTAAAATATGCACTTGTCTTATACACAGAATCATGTAGTTGAGTTTAGGCATGATCTAATGTGGTGGCTAGTTAATCATTCGCTGAATTCAAGTTGAGAAGAAGCCTTCACTCTCCTTTTAGAACATCAGAAAAAGCCAACCACCAAAAGATGACGTTTGTCATAGTACTTATTAGGAGGTTCCTTATGCATGTCTATGTGACAATCTGATGTGGTTGCATCTTATTTAACTTTGGAGAGGATTTATGTACATGCCAAAAGGACTGATTTCAATATTAGTAATTGTGCGTTGTTAGCAACAAATTTTTACCATTTGAGACATTAGTAGTCAGAATTTATGTTGGATTTTACAACTCCAGTATAACTATTAACAACATCTTTATATATATTTACCACTTCAGTATGAGTACTCACAATAGCAATTTTAAGATAGAAAAAAGATCTGCCTGTTACAACTTCCGTTAAGCTTTTAACAACTCCTGTATAATCTTTTCACAACTCAGGTATACCTATTAACCACCTAGTTTCTTACATGCATACACCCTCGTCGGACAACCTGTTTAACGATCTGGAGAGAATTTTACAACTCCAGTGTATAGATTAACAATATCTATATATTTTTACAACTTTAGTATCAGTATTCATAGCAGCATTTTCAAGGGAAAAAAACCCCTTTTTACAACTTTAGTTAAGATTTTGAGAACTCCAATATAAGCTTTTCACAACTCATGTATATCCGTTAACCACCAGGTTTCTTACATGCTTACATACTCCTTGAAAGGCCTGTTTAAGGATCCAGGGAGAATTTTACAACTCCAATGTATAAATTAACAACATCTTTATATATATTTACAACTTTAGTATCGGTATTCACAACAACATTTTCAGGGGGAAAAAACCCCTTTTACAACTTCAGTTAAAATTTTAACAACTCCAGTATAAGCTTTTCACAACTCACGTATATTCATTAACTGCTTGGACTCTTACATGCTTAGACCCTCGTTGGACGGCTTGTTTAAGGATTCGGGGAGAATTTTACAACTCTAGTGTATGGATTAACAACATCTTTATATATTTTTACAACTTTAGTATCGGTATTCACAACAACATTTTCAAGGTAAAAAAAACCCCCCCTTTTACAACTTCGATTCAGATTTTAACAACTCCAGTATAAGCTTTTCACAACTCATGTATACTCGTTAACCACCTGGTCTCTTACATGCTTACACCCTCCTTGGACAGCTTGTTTAAGGATCCAAGGAGAATTTACAACTCCAGTGTATGGATTAAGAACATCTTTATATATCTTTACAACACCGTTAGATGGCCTGCTTAAGCATCTAAGGAGAATTTTACAACTCCAGTGAATGGATTTACAACATATTTATATATATTTACCATTTCATTATATGTATTCACAACAACATTTCCAATAATGAATAAACCCACCACATTACAACTTCAGTAAACCAGATAACAACCCTAAAATAAGCTTTTAACAACTCGAGTGTAAGTTTTTACAACTGTCATAAAAGGAAATGATCAGTAACGCCAATTTTTTAAACTCAGTTCATACAAAGATCATACTTAAAACATAAAACATAAGGCAAGAATATCAAACATGAATAATAAGTGGACTTGTCTTACAACTTCTGTCATAGTTAACAACACAATTAAAGGAAATAACAACTTCAGTAAAGGTATTTCCCTAAAACCAGATCCTTCCTGACAGTACTTACAATCAATGACAAGTTAACATTAATATTCCATCCCCACTTAATGTTTTCTTATCATTGACATCAAAATACACATTTCACTGACTATGTCTAACCTACAATATGGATTTATCACATGGCACAACCCTTCATCCAAAAAAATATGTAGAGTTGCAAAATATTTATAAGCCACAACAAAAAATGACTCTTACAAAATAAACCCACATGTGGACCACCAAGTTTAACTTCGGTTTGGATTTCTGCATGTTCTTTTACTATGCCTAGCTTCATGACACTGTCCACAATGGTAAATCTTCCTGTTTTGGAATTGGGATTCCCGCCTCCTAATTCTTGGCCTTCCCAAAGGTCTACTAGTTGTAGGTGGATATAGCAAGACTTGATTTGTTATATTTTCTAGCATATAATCATTAAGATTAGGCCTGTCAATTGTCACTACTAGAATCATGGTGTTCCCATGAATTTTCTCTTGGGATGTTATTTTATAACAGTCCTTCACAAAATCATACACATTTGTATGGACCACCTTTATTGCAGCACAAGCGTGTGCACACAGAATCACTGTCATTTTCCATGTAGTACAAGTGCATTCATGTGACTGAACATTGACATATAATGCTCCACACAAAGTATGTACACAGACCCTGCCACCTCTATAAGGTTTAGCATGCATATGAATCGATCTAGCCATATTTTCCATCACTTTTCCATCAATGCTTGAACCCATAGCATTTCTCCAGTTCTCCTTTGCCACACTTGCTGTGCACATCTTCCTTGCAACCTTCTCACGATGTCCATGAATAAGTTTGGCAACATTATGCCACCTCTCCTTTACAATCCAAGCATTGAATGACTCAGCAAGGTTCGTTGTTATGTTATCCCACCGTTTATATGAGAACTTGCTTATTACCTACTTATGAACATCACCGTGATTGTTAAGTCACTGAAGTAAATAAGGACTAAAATCTCCCATCCTTGTCATTGTCTTATCAAACTCAAAGTTAACCCTCGTATATGCAATGTCATCAAGCAACTTTAGTCTAACTTCCTTACGAATACCACTAGTTCTTCTCCTCCCTCTGTATAATTTATTCATTTCAGAGCTAAAATTTTCCTTCACATGCCTATAACAGTATGATTGACTATCACCTCCAAATATTACTCCAACAGCTCCTATTATTGCATTGTGACGATCTGACACAATAGTTAATTGGATTGCACCAACTATCTGTTTTATCATGTTTAGGAACCATGCCTACTTCTCACAAGTCTCTCCCTTCACAATAGCATATGCGAATGGTAACAATTCATTGTCCGTATCATATGCTGAGGCTAATAGCAGTGTTCTCCTATATGGTCCACTCAAATGTGTTATATCTATGTACAGTATATGTCTTGTCCTAGACAAAAAACCCTCTACACAACAATCATATGCTATGAAAACACGCTCAAATATGTTGTTAACAGTTGCTACCCATTCAATTATCGTCTTCTCATCAGTTTCCTTCAATAGTTAACATATCCATAATATCAACGTGTATGACTATTCAGGCTTCTCTTGTATTTCCTCTAATACTTTTTCTTTAGCCCTATATGCTTGTTTATATGTCAACTTTGTTAGAAACAATCTCACCCAAGAGGGGGGTGAATTGGGTGAGTTACAAAAATTTCCAATCAAAAGCGTGTCAGTATTGAATAAAAACAGAGAGTCAGAGTATGAAGAATTTTAACCGCAGAGAGGAGACACAAGATTTATACTGGTTCGGTCTAAACCACGTGACCTACTTCCAGTCCCCAGAACACCTCTGAGTATTTCACTATCTTCCAAGATCGACAGGGCTCTTGGTGCCTCGGTACAGTAATTGAATCGCTCAATCACTCCCCCTTACTCCCGTAAGGATACAACCCCTCTCAAGAGTCCACACTCTTGAGTGTCACTCAAGTCTTTAATAAGAGTAGTAATTGGCTCTCTTACAGAGTGAATTTAATGATAAACACTGATGCTCGGTAGTAACGTGAAAACAGAGTATTGAATGCGTAACTAAATAATCGCAGGTGGTAGTTCCGGTATTCAATCTCTTCATTAATGCTTCTTCGCGCCTTTTATAGTTGATATCGTTAAGTAGCCGTTAGACGGAAGAGCTTCTAGCCGTTGTGACTTCGTTTGCGTGTTTCGCTGGTTTCAACGGCTCCGCCATTAATGCGTCTGAGCTTCTGACACTGTAGGTCGCAGTCTACGTAATCCCGTTGAAGAGCCGTTGCCCTCGTTTTCATTAATCTGCATATTTTGAGCAAATGAGAGTTTTGTGGTGAATGCTTTAATCTCGAACACAGAGAGAAAACCAATTTATCATTCAAAGATTTGTGACGAAATCATTTATCAGTAAGAAGAACAGAAAGTCATTCTGGTTTAGTTTGATCGAAAAGATGATCGATTACTTGATGATAGATCAAGTTATCGATAAACAGAATGAAGACTTTTCGAATTAGATCACCAATATTATCGATCAAGTGTTGGATCATTGACTCTAAGAATTATCATAGAAAGAGGAAATCGTTCCATGATCGAACAAGTGATCGAACATATGTTTGATCGAACAGATTATCGAAAATTTAAATGTTATTGAAATGAAGCTTCAGTCATTGATGATCGAACATCTTATCGATAAATGTATGATGGATAATGTTATCGATAAACCATGGGTATGTATATATTCAATGAAAGACACAGCTATCTGAAATGATCGAACAGTTGATCGATCAATGAACATTCGAACAAGTGATCGATAAAGTGAAGAAAGAAATTTATCCTTGTAAGACAGAGAAAATGATTATCGATCACGTTTTGTGAAAACATGAGTTCCAGGGAATTGAATGATCGATCATATTATCGAAAAACCAGTGATCGATTTGGTGATCGAAAAATAGTTCACCATAACTTAATGTGAAAATAGCAATCCTTAGACTCTTTATCGATCATGTTATGTGAAAACTTATTTAAGCAAACAAGTTAAATTTATCGATAACATTATCGATAATTTGGTTGTAGGAAAAACTGAATAAGAGTAGATAAGGACATTGATTATCGATCATGTGATCGATAATTTTATGATCAATAAGTTTATCGATCCATCTGTAAAGATGATTACCTGCATTCAGAGAGTTAGAGCATAAAGTTCGAACACGTAATCGATAAACAAATGATCGAGAATATGATCGATAAATTGGTAACAGAATTAATGTGCAGAACAAGTAGATTATGTTACCTTTTATCGAAGTCGTTATTGATGACTGATTTATCGATCACTTGATCGATAAATACACTTCAGATTTGGTTCTCTTATCAGTAACTCGATTGTTTACCTGATATTATCGATCAGTTTATCGATAATTAACCATACTCTTATGTGATTTTTACGATAGCGATAATCGATCACTTTATCGATTAATTGCTCATCGAATAGTTCTTCGATCCGAATACCTACTATAAACCTGATTTACATTTGAGCAATTATCTGAAACCTTAGCGATAAACAATTGATCGATCAGTTGATCGATCAAAATACTTAACCTTGATATTCTGACTTTGTTATCATCAAAACTATAATCCTAACATTCTCCCCCTTTTTGATGATGACAAAACATAAGTTATAAATCATCTATCAGAGAGAACATCAACCAGTTTTATATCCTCATAAAGCATGAAAAGAGCAGATAAATATCAAGAACATATTATCGATAAAAACACTATCCAGATACACAAAAGGAGATAACATAAAGTCATGACATAGAACCAAAAAGCAACTCATAAAACCATATAAGCTACGAAATATCATCAGTTTTCTTCTCCCCCTTTTTGTCAGCATCAGAAGGGGTAGGAACCGAAGGAATGGTCAGGGGAATAGGGAGAGGAGGAAGGGGAAAAAGTGGAGAAATAGATGGAAAATGAAAGGAGTGAACAGGTTGGGGTACAGTGATAAGAGCAAGAGTAGTAGGGACTGGAATAGAAGTAGATGGAACAGAAGGAGAAGTGGTGGAAATAGGAGAAGTGGGTAAGGGAGAGGAAGGAGGTGCAGGCTCAGGGTGCGGTGGAGAGGTAGGATGAAAGAGGAGATCCTCATAGCTGAAGCTTGTGCTAGGTGCAGTGAAGTGCTGGCAGAGAGAGGTAACTAAGCCTTTAAGCTCTTGGAGTTCCTTGTCCACTGAATTAAACCTCTCGGTCACTTCTCTTTCCAAAACCACCATAGCTTGTTGGTGAAGATCCAGAATCTTAGAGATGCCATCAAACTTCCGGTCAGAAACTTCCCCATAGTCTCTGGCAGTGGAGTAGACTCTGGTCTCAAATGCGCGAAGCTCAGCCTGAAACATTTCCCTGAGGATCTCTCCATAAAAGATGGACCAGGGGTATGAGATGGAGCAGCAGTGGATTCAGCTTCATCCTGGGTCCGAGATGTACTAGCAGCAGGTTGCTTTCCCTTATCCTTCTGAGATACTTTCTGTGATGGTGTAAAGGGAACAGAGATCCTCATTTTGTGGAGCTGAGTGAGGCCAAAACCAGGAACCTTAGTCTTGATTTCCCCAGGCTCAAATGGAGCAATGTTATGTGCCTGAAGGAAATAGGTGGCCAGCTGAGGATAGGGAATTGGGGTTGATCTGGACTTGTTAAGAACAAAGTCCTTCATCTCAGAGTAAATAAGATCCCCAATATTAATCTTTTCCCCACTAATAATCCGGGCTAGAAGAAGATAATCATCCTGAGTGAGATGTGAGAAACTACCGGATTTGTTTACCATGCACCTAGAATAGATGTAATGGATGATCCTATAGAAATCACACATCTGCTTAGGGGGAAAATTCAGCTCACCGGGATAATCACTATTCTGCATTAAAATTCTATAAGCCTTTACTTCATTCATGTCACCACCTCGCACAAAATCTTGAGTCCCTAGCAGCTCATTTATTTTGGCACTGGTGAGTTTAAAAGCTCTGCCTCTCAGTGTAACTTTCAGACAATTTTCTATGAGATTGTCTTTATCATCATATTTTTCTACTGATTCCATATTACAGTAGAATCTTTTAACCACTTCGGGACAGTATTCACCACCAATGATTAACCAATTCGAATAATGCTGCAGTGGGTCACTTAAATCAAGATCAATCTGTTTATTTTTCCTCAGACCCTCTAAGTCCACAGATACCACAGGACAGAATTTTCTATTGGCAAAATCGGCCTTATACTTTGCTATATTAACTTCATTATCGAGATTGCCAGATAATAACTCAGAAAATTCAGTGGGTATACCTTCAGGAGGAATTTCCCGAGCGACTCCTTCACTTGCCCTCTGTTTCTTCTTTCTCGGTTGCTTGGGGACAGATATATTCAAGGCGGATTCCACGGCTTTCTGAACTGAGACTCCATCATCCGACTCGGTCTCCGATTCTTCAGTCACTATCGGTAACTTTGATTTGGACCGGGGAGATTTTCTGAGAGAGGCCGGTTGTTCTTCGGCCCGACTTTCCCGGATTTTCAGAGTAGCCCTCTTCTTCGTTGATTCCTCCCTTACCTTCGGTCTATAACGTTTTCGAGTACCCGAAGCAGTGGTGTCGCTCGATTGAGGTTGTTTCTCCTGCGCTTCTCCCTTTTCGACATTTGGTTGCTTCACCCGAGCCATTTCGGAAGTGCCGAGGGGTTTTTGTCAGATTAATCGGTTGGGAAACGGTGATTTTGAGGTGGGTGAAGGTTGGAAAGTAGCAGAGAAGGATTCGATCGGAGGAACGGTTGAAGAATTTAAGATAGTGGTGATTCCTGACCGTTGCGAAAAACAGGGGACCGGTATTTTTCGAGTTAGGGTTCGAAAACTGACGAAGGGATTTCAGAACAGTACCGTTATAGTCTTCGAAATTATCGATCAAGTTATCGATCAACACTTGATCGATCACGTGTTCGATAATTATGAAGAACACACTTGAACATAGAGCAGATTTATCGATTACGTTATCGATCATGCATTTATCGGACATATTATCGATAAAGTCAGTAAAAAAGGAATGCGTACCTGATATAGTTTATCGATCATTTGTTCGATAATTAAGCTTATCGGTCAGCTTATCGATCAATGCTTACCAATTTTGACGGATGGGTCTCGAATCCTTGAGGCTCTTGATCGATGTTCTGATCGATATTGAGTTTATCGATCACGTTATCGATAATTGTAGTGTTGGAGCAATTCCCTTTCTTTACAAAGTGAATTTATCGATCAGTTGATCGATAAATTATCTCCTACTTGCCTTCATGATTATCGATCAATTGATCGATAATCTCATACTCTGTTTACCTCTGTTTTTCTTCATCGAAACAGAGCTTCCTGCAAAACAAATTTCTACATACTCCGATGCTTAAGTTAGTTATTTTATCATCAAAACAATAAATTTAAACACTTAATCTTGAGTGATAGTATGACATTTCTTACAATTCATTGGGATTTACCATTCCCAATTCTCTTCTGAAGAAGTTGAACTTCTGTTGATCTAGTGGTTTTGTGAAGATGTCGGCTATCTGATATTCAGTGGGGATGAATTCAACCTTTACATCTTTCTTTTGAACATGGTCCCGAATAAAGTGATGTCGAACATCGATGTGTTTGGTTCGAGCATGATGGACTGGATTCTTGGACAGACTTATCGTGCTCGTATTATCACATAAGATTGGAATCTCACGTAAGTTGATTCCTAGATCTTGTATTTGTTGTTTTAGCCATAAGATCTGAGCACAACAGCAGGCAGTGGCTACATATTCTGATTCAGTTGAGGAGATTGCCACGGTGTTTTGCTTTTTACTTGACCATGAGACAAGACATCCTCCGAAGAATTGACATTGTCCACTGGTGCTTTTTCTGTCTGTTTTATATCCACCGTGATCGGCGTCTGAGTATCCCATTAGATATTCGGTTCCTCTTTTTGGATACCAGATTCCTAAATTTTGAGTTCCTACAAGATATCTGAGTATCCTCTTGACGGCTTCTTCATGTGACTCTTTTGGAGCTGACTGATATCTTGCACACATTCCCACACTGAACTGAATATCTGGTCTACTTGCAGTGAGGTATAGTAAGGAACCGATCATCCCTCTATATCTTGTTAGATTTATGTCTTTCCCGTCTTCGTCTACATCAAGCGAACAGGTTGAGCTCATAGGAGTCTTTACACTTTTGGCATTCTCCATTCCGAATTTCTTCAGCACTCCTTTACATATTTCGTCTGGGATATAAATATACCGTTTTTCTTTTGTTTGATTTGCAATCCCAGAAAGAAGTTTAGTTCTCCCATCATGGACATCTCGAATTCTCCCTGCATAAGCTTAGCAAATTCTTGACAGAGATCTTCGTTAGTAGCACCGAAAATAATATCATCTACATATATTTGAACAATCAAAAGATCTTCCCTACTTCTTTTAATGAAAAGTGTGGCATCCACTTTACCTCTTTCAAAACCTTTTTCTATCAGGAAGTTGCTAAGTCGTTCATACCAAGCTCTAGGAGCTTGTTTCAATCCGTACAAAGCCTTTTTAAGTTTGTAAACATGATTAGGAAAATTTGAATTTTCAAAACCGGGAGGTTGTTCGATAAACACTTCTTCTGATATGTAACCGTTCAGAAATGCACTTTTAACATCCATTTGAAATAGTTTAAAATCTTTGATGCAAGCAAATGCCAAAAGAACTCGTATGGCTTCCAATCTAGCTACAGGAGCATACGTTTCTTCATAATCGATTCCCTCTTCTTGATTATAGCCTTTTGCTACTAATCTGGCTTTGTTTCTGATGATCTGAGCCGATTCATCGAGCTTGTTTTTGAATACCCATTTGGTGCCAATGACCGGATGGTCTTCTGGTCTGGGTACCAATTCCCAAACTTGATTTCTCTCAAATTGGTTAAGCTCTTCCTGCATTGCAACTATCCAGAATTCATCTGATAGTGCTTCGTCAATATTAGAGGGTTCAATGTGAGATATGAATGCAGAAAAAAGAACTTCATTGACTATTTGTCTCCGGGTTTTGACCCCTTCATTGACTTTACCGATGACTTGTTCCAGAGGATGATCTCGGTTGTGTCTCCATGCCTTTGGCTGCTCTAGATTTTCTTGTAAAGAAGGATCGTTTAAATCATCCCTGTTTTCTGAAACGGTTTCTGAAAATAATTTGTTCGAGTTTTTGTTCAAATCCAGTTTTTGAAAATTTTGAACGATTTCAGCATCATCATCTATAGGTTTCGAAATTGCTTCAGTTTCAGCAAACACCACATGAATTGATTCTTCTATTGTAAAGGTTCGTTTATTGAAAATTCTATATGCTTTACTACGATTAGAGTAGCCAAGAAACAAACCCTCATCAGCTTTAGGATCGAATTTACCCAGGTTTTCTTTGTTGTTGTTGTGGATATAGCATCTGCTTCCAAAGATCCTTAGGTGTGATAGATTGGGTTTTCTCCCTCTGTACAATTCATATGGAGTCTTCCCGAGCAGTGTTCTGATGTAGGCTCTATTAGATATATAGCAAGCTGTGCTCATTGCTTCTGCCCAGAATACTTGTGAGACCCCTTTCTCATTTAGCATTGCTCTAGCCATCTCCGTGAGTACTCTATTCTTTCGTTCAACTACTCCGTTCTGTTGAGGAGTCCTTGGTGCAGAAAAGTTGTGGTCAATTCCATGTTCCTCACAATAGTCTGCAAATTCGTTGTTTTCAAATTCTCCTCCGTGATCTGACCTGATTGACACAATAGATATACCTTTCTCATTTTGGACCTTTTTGGCAAAAACAATGAAAGCATTAAAAGTTTCATCTTTAGAGGAAAGAAACAAAGTCCAGGTAAACCTCGAATAGTCATCAACTATTACAAGGGTATAAAGATTTCCTCCGAAGCTTTTTACTCTAGATGGACCGACCAAGTCCATGTGAATCATTTGGAGTGGTCTTTCAGTTGAAACTATCTTCTTTGATTTAAACGAAGACTTTGTTTGTTTACCTCTTTGACATGCATCACAGATATCATTACGTTCATACTGGATTTTTGGTAAACCAACAACTAGATCCCTTTTTATTAATTTTGAAAGTTGATTCATATTGACATGTGCAAGTCGTTTGTGCCAAATCCAACTTTCCTCCTTTTGACTAATAAAACAGTTTTCAGAAGTTTTAGAATCAATTTGAAGTGTATAACAGTTACCGTCCCTCGGAGCTCTCAGCTTTGTATTCAGTTCTTCTTTCTTCAAGGGTAGGTCACTTTTGCTTATGATTAAGCATTCTTCGGAATCAAAGATCACCCAGTTGTTTTTGTCCGCACTCTGACTGACACTGAGGAGATTATGACATAGACCTTCCACGTAGTACACATCTTCGACCTTCATGCCTATGCTACTTCCGATTTCTCCAATTCCAGCAATTTTTCCCGATTGGTTTCCTCCGAAGCTTACTTTTCCTCCGTCTTTTGGTTTGAGTGACGTAAACTTCTCAGTGTCACCCGTCATGTGTCTGGAGCATCCGCTGTCTATATACCACTTATTTGTTCTGGATGCCTTGAGACATACCTGCAAGATTACAATCATGTTTTAGGTACCCATACCTTCTTGGGTCCTTTTTGGTTAGTATGAGTTATTTTTGGTACATAAGTACCTTTGGGCACCCATTTTAATGTTCCGTAATTTCCTTTCTTCTTATAGTAACAAGAAGAAGTTGAATGGCCTTTACGGTTGCAGTGAGAGCAAAGTGCAAAAGGATTTGAGGAGTGCACAGAATTTCTAAAATATGT
Source organism: Neltuma alba (assembly GCF_004799145.2). Lineage (NCBI taxonomy): Eukaryota > Viridiplantae > Streptophyta > Magnoliopsida > Fabales > Fabaceae > Neltuma > Neltuma alba. The sequence continues at coordinate 57,737 of NW_021636592.1, read as the reverse complement.
AAGATATGATCTACCACTACTCTTTTTCTTTCCTTTCGATTTATCTTGGGTTGGATCGTATCCTATACCAGTTTTGTCCATAGAGCACCGTTGAGCTCCTAGAATCACCTTAAGCATTTTGCTACCTTTAGTGAATTTTTCTAAGGTTCTGGTAAGATCTTCAATCGTTCTTTTCACAACTTTTGCAAGTTAAAGTCGAGTCTGTATTGACTTCAACTTTTGATTGTTGATCTTCTAAAAACTTTATCCTTTTCTTAGAGCTTACTAACTCCTTTGCAATTCTTACTAATTCTAAATGTAAAGCATTGTATTCGGACTGTAATTCATCATAAGATGGTTCAGAAATTATTACCTCGTCTGTTTCTGATTCCTCGTTCTCTTGGGCTACTAGACAGATGTTGGCGGTTTCTTCATCATCACTTCCTTCTTCTTCATCAGAGGAACTGTCTCCCCAGATTGATGTGACGAAGGCTTTCTTCTTTCTGAATCTTTCTTTCTTCTTTTCTTTGTCCTTCGTTCTGGAGAGTTGGGGGCATTCCGCCTTGATATGTCCTGGCTTCTTACATTCGAAGCAAATGATTGGATCCTTTGGTTCGTTCGGATATGAGGAAATTCTGCGTTTTGGCTGAAACTTCTTTCCGGTTCTGTTTTTGTAGAATTTCTTGAACCTTCTGACTATAAGGCCCATTTCATCATCATCAAGATCATCTTCATTATCATCTTCGCTCTCTTGAGTTTTAAGAGCGATGCCTTTCCGGTTCTTCTCATTCATCTCCTTTTTGTATTTTTGCTTGCTCTCATATTCAGCAAGACTCCCGAACAGTGCTGCGACAGAACCAATGGATTCTCCTTTGGTTTCTTCAATAGCTGTTACTTTCGGTTCCCATTCTTTTGTGAGACCGCTCAGTATTTTCCTCACTTGATCTTCTTGACTATATTTCTTCCCAAGTGCAGTGAGGTGGTTTATGAGATGTGAGAATCTGACTTCCATATCTCGGATACTCTCTCCTTCCTTCATTCTGAATAACTCAAATTCGGTGGTAAGAGTGTTGATTCGACTCTGTTTTACACCGGTGGTTCCTTCATGAGCTATCTCCAGAGCCTCCCACATTTCCTTCGCGGTTTCCAGACTTGAGACTCTGAAGTATTCCCTCTGACTAAGCGCACACGTGAGTATGTTGATAGCTTTGTCATTTAGAGTCACCAGCTTCTTATCTTCCTCATCGAACTCCCTGGGACTCTTGCGTACTTGCTGGCCATCTATTGTTTTCATAGGGACATAGTTGCCGTGTTCTATTACGTCCCACAACCCATACTCTGTGGCCTTAATGAAGATTTTCATCCTCATTTTCCAGAAGGTATAATTTTCTCTACTGAAGCCTGGCGGTTTAGATGTTGAGCATCCTTCGGGTAGCACGCTATCTCCAAATCCTGCCATTTGATCTCTCTTCGGACTGTTAAATCCTTCGTGAAGAGACCTGCTCTGATACCAAATGTTAGAAACAATCTCACCCAAGAGGGGGTGAATTGGGTGAGTTACAAAAATTTCCAATCAAAAGCGTGTCAGTATTGAATAAAAACAGAGAGTCAGAGTATGAAGAATTTTAACCGCAGAGAGGAGACACAAGATTTATACTGGTTCGGTCTAAACCACGTGACCTACTTCCAGTCCCCAGAACACCTCTGAGTATTTCACTATCTTCCAAGATCGACAGGGCTCTTGGTGCCTCGGTACAGTAATTGAATCGCTCAATCACTCCCCCTTACTCCCGTAAGGATACAACCCCTCTCAAGAGTCCACACTCTTGAGTGTCACTCAAGTCTTTAATAAGAGTAGTAATTGGCTCTCTTACAGAGTGAATTTAATGATAAACACTGATGCTCGGTAGTAACGTGAAAACAGAGTATTGAATGCGTAACTAAATAATCGCAGGTGGTAGTTCCGGTATTCAATCTCTTCATTAATGCTTCTTCGCGCCTTTTATAGTTGATATCGTTAAGTAGCCGTTAGACGGAAGAGCTTCTAGCCGTTGTGACTTCGTTTGCGTGTTTCGCTGGTTTCAACGGCTCCGCCATTAATGCGTCTGAGCTTCTGACACTGTAGGTCGCAGTCTACGTAATCCCGTTGAAGAGCCGTTGCCCTCGTTTTCATTAATCTGCATATTTTGAGCAAATGAGAGTTTTGTGGTGAATGCTTTAATCTCGAACACAGAGAGAAAACCAATTTATCATTCAAAGATTTGTGACGAAATCATTTATCAGTAAGAAGAACAGAAAGTCATTCTGGTTTAGTTTGATCGAAAAGATGATCGATTACTTGATGATAGATCAAGTTATCGATAAACAGAATGAAGACTTTTCGAATTAGATCACCAATATTATCGATCAAGTGTTGGATCATTGACTCTAAGAATTATCATAGAAAGAGGAAATCGTTCCATGATCGAACAAGTGATCGAACATATGTTTGATCGAACAGATTATCGAAATTAAATGTTATTGAAATGAAGCTTCAGTCATTGATGATCGAACATCTTATCGATAAATGTATGATGGATAATGTTATCGATAAACCATGGGTATGTATATATTCAATGAAAGACACAGCTATCTGAAATGATCGAACAGTTGATCGATCAATGAACATTCGAACAAGTGATCGATAAAGTGAAGAAAGAAATTTATCCTTGTAAGACAGAGAAAATGATTATCGATCACGTTTTGTGAAAACATGAGTTCCAGGGAATTGAATGATCGATCATATTATCGAAAAACCAGTGATCGATTTGGTGATCGAAAAATAGTTCACCATAACTTAATGTGAAAATAGCAATCCTTAGACTCTTTATCGATCATGTTATGTGAAAACTTATTTAAGCAAACAAGTTAAATTTATCGATAACATTATCGATAATTTGGTTGTAGGAAAAACTGAATAAGAGTAGATAAGGACATTGATTATCGATCATGTGATCGATAATTTTATGATCAATAAGTTTATCGATCCATCTGTAAAGATGATTACCTGCATTCAGAGAGTTAGAGCATAAAGTTCGAACACGTAATCGATAAACAAATGATCGAGAATATGATCGATAAATTGGTAACAGAATTAATGTGCAGAACAAGTAGATTATGTTACCTTTTATCGAAGTCGTTATTGATGACTGATTTATCGATCACTTGATCGATAAATACACTTCAGATTTGGTTCTCTTATTAGTAACTCGATTGTTTACCTGATATTATCGATCAGTTTATCGATAATTAACCATACTCTTATGTGATTTTTACGATAGCGATAATCGATCACTTTATCGATTAATTGCTCATCGAATAGTTCTTCGATCCGAATACCTACTATAAACCTGATTTACATTTGAGCAATTATCTGAAACCTTAGCGATAAACAATTGATCGATCAGTTGATCAATCAAAATACTTAACCTTGATATTCTGACTTTGTTATCATCAAAACTATAATCCTAACAAACTTCACGCCATAATCGCTTGCCAAGGTCCTTATTATTTCATTTGGACACTTATCTGTGTGATCCCTTACCTCCTCAATGATAATTGATGATGTTAAAGCTGCTCTTCCACCATGTGTAACTTGCATAATCTCTTGGCCATTATGCACATGTTTATTTCTGAGTTAAGTTACAATGGAGAAAGGACTTCTCTTCGCAGCTACTCTTGCTATTATCTACCAAGGACAACCTGCAACATTGAATTTCACATGCACACATTCCTCACAATTTTTGACATATTTGTACTCAAAGTTTTCTACAATACTAAACTTATATACCGCCTTTTTGAATTCTGTAGCATTTGCAAAAGTTTGCTTCTTTCCTAACAACAATTCCTTCCACTTCACAGTATCTATCTCGGGCATGGGTGTTGGTGCAATCTCTCCTATACCTACTAGCCTCACATGACATCCCCCACTGCCTTATCTTACACAGTTACCCCCATTTTCGTGACAAATAGTTTCGTCCATATTATTCCGGCTACTTGACAAAAAAACACCTTTGTTGTGACAGTCCCAAGAAGTTGTTAATGCTGCATGCATAATTATAACTTTTGTTAGTAAATTCACAACAACAATATAACAAATAACAACTACAATAACCATAAAAAAACATGTCTCACATTTGTAAATCATCCATTACTTTTGATGTACTCTCCTTCAATGCTAGATACACATGTGCGCTAGTGTCATTGTATTGAAAAAGACTATCAACTTCACTATCATCAACCAAATCTACTAATGCCTTATTATCGAAGCTGACTGTATATTTCATGTCACAAATATTAACATCTATATCAAACCATCCCAATATCATTGACCTCAACTCTTCATGTCTTATCTCCTATTTTATCGTTTTAACTCTTACACTCCCACCATTGTATTTCATTTCATATTCAACATTGTTAACAAAGTTTCCACCAAGATGAAAAATCAAAGCAAGTGTCTTTGAATATATTGACCCAATATTGCATGTCATTTTGCATTATACCTTGCAACAGACAAGGAAAATATTTCATCACAATGTCATCTTTATAAAAAGGATATTTCATAAACCCAACACAACCACTTTCAAAGTTAACAACTTCAATAGATCATTTCACAACTCCACTTTACCTATTAACAACACACTTCACAATGTCACTATTATTGATATTCAGCCTTCCTATATACATGATCATCATAGAGCTTCTTCTAATTTCCCTCAACTACCATCTGCTATCTCCACAAATAGATCATTATAAACACTGTCCCATACTAACCTAACTCTATCCCTCACTAACCAACTCATATGTTCCAATATCTAACCATTCCCATAAGTTAAAAACAACAACCAATAGCCCAACACGAATCAACTTACGATTGCTACACTATCGTCTCCCTCTTAGACTGACAAAACTAACTTGCCCAGAACCCTAATGTTATCTAACACTAATCAACTCATATGTTCAAATTGCTGACTATTCTCACACCTAAAAAAAGAAAAACCAACACCCCAATATGAAGAACATACGCCTTACGTAATGCCGTACCTTACCTCCTTTGAACCCTCAACGACTCATGTAGAACATAGGACCACCAAAATGAAGAAAACAGACCGCAACAATCATAGTAGGAGGATGAAAGAGTCATCTGATTTCAAGAAAACATTTTACCCTTTCGAACCACCACCTTCTCGTTACCCTTGAGCAGCTGAAATTGTGCACGTTTCTCTCTTTTCCTTCCTGCCTATCGTCGTTTGGTATGCAGCTTAATGTGTTGCCCATGTGGTGCCCGCATTTTGTATATGGTGAGAGCAGTTTGGTCTTTTTATTTAACAAAATAATACCAATTTGGTCTCATGACACCAAAACGGGATTTTTCAAATTGGGCGGACATTTCTAGCATTTTGAAATTAAAGTATCATTTTTCTGTCTTTTTCCCTAAAATTTTCTCAACTTATAATATTTTGCATTGTTTTACTAAATATAAATGATATATATCTTTTTTTATTTAGTAAATAATATATTATAAATTTTTTTTGGTTATTATATACTTTTCTAATTCTAGGAGTTAGTTAGGAAGTTAGTTAGAGTTCTAAAATAAGATTTTAATTCATTTCATCTTTTATATTTATTATAAATAATTTATTTAATTTATAAATAAATATATAATACTACCTTGTGTAGGGTTAGCTAGGAATTAGATTTGATCCTAAATATAATAACTCAATCGATTTTGTCTTCCAAATTTATACTTTTTTTTTCTTCAAAATATTCATATTAATTGTAAGCTTCCTTAGCAATAAGTAGTTCTAATACACACATACATTAAAGAGAATAGTTTAGAAAAATCAATATATATTTATTACAAATAACTAACGTAACTAATTTTCTTAATATCTCCAAATTATTTATGTAACTTTTGTATTAAGAACATGAAGTAGTATAATAATTACAAGTATTTTAGAGATATCATACCATATTTATTAGAATTAAATAATTTATTTATCTTTTCCAATCTCCCAAATTAATTTAATAGCTGATATATTTTGGAGGAGAGGAATATATGATGATATAATAAATGTTTTTATGATGCGGGCAAAATTCTTATTGAGGATAACTTTTTCTTTTTAGCCAGTTTGTTAACGCTAACTAATCCATGTACAAATCAAATTATTCACAATGTTGATCTCATTCTTTAGGCCTTGCGTAACATATAAAAGAAACATGTTTATTGTTTAATTTATAATATTTTTTTATTATCGAACTACAGGGAATAATTATAAATTTATAATAATTAAAAGTACATTTAACTAAAGAATTAAATATATATTTTAGAACTCGTAACTTTTATTTAGTTTGAATCCTTAAATTAATTATTCTAAATCAATAAGAATTAAGAAATCATATTGGATGATAAAAAACGAAAAAGAAAAGCAAAGAACCGCGATCCCAAGTAGTAATACCACTAGATACATCACATCCGTCGATTCCAATTCATCAACGTTCCACAAGAACCCAGTAGCAAAGCCACGGATCAACATGTGCATCCGTCAATAAGCAAAAGATCCAACGGTTCTCATCGACCACATTCACATTCCTCAAGAGTCACCGTCTTCCCGCAAGATTGCTTCCTCATAAATACTACCCCTTCAGGTTCAGATCTTCGTAATCAGGCTCTCTTGAATCTTGTTGGGTCGATTTCAGAATCAATAACCTCATCCATCAACAATGTCGGGTCGTGGAAAAGGAGGCAAGGGTTTGGGAAAGGGAGGAGCCAAGAGGCATCGTAAGGTGCTTCGGGATAACATTCAGGGAATCACGAAGCCTGCGATTCGGAGATTGGCGAGGAGAGGAGGCGTCAAGCGAATCAGCGGTCTGATCTACGAGGAGACTCGTGGAGTGCTCAAGATTTTTCTGGAAAATGTGATTCGTGATGCTGTGACTTATACAGAGCATGCTCGTAGAAAGACCGTCACTGCGATGGATGTCGTCTATGCCCTCAAGAGGCAGGGAAGAACCTTGTACGGATTTGGAGGTTAATGAAGGATTTTTGGTGAACCAAATTGTGAAGATTTGGATAGATTTAGAATTAGAAGTGTGTCTGGGTTGCGATTGATGAAGTAATGTTTGTAATGTATTTTGGGGATTTAGGTTAAGGATTTGACTTTAAATGTAGAATTCGATAGTGTTACGTGTCACTTTTTCTTAATCAAAATTTGTACAAACTTTGTTGCAATTCCGCATTTGATCGTATTCAGGCGTTTAATTGGCTTCTGAGTATTGAATTTCTTCATTACGCTCCGATTTTGGGTTTAGTTTTTAAGGAAACTGAGGAAGTTTGTATCGCCGGACAATATTATCTGAATCTTTTGTTGAACTTTCTATCGGTTGCGTTTTGAATGTTGGGGGTTCTACTGGATTCTTTTTTTATTTTTTATTTTTTCCAGTTAGGGATTAGGGATTTTAATTTTAGGAGGTGTTTGTATAAGCATTTTAACGCTGCAAGCTATGATTTCACCGCAAAATTATTCAAATACTTATATATTTTGATTTTTTGTTTTAAATCATGGTTTGAGATTGGAAACAGTTTTTAGAAAAAGTGAAAAATTTGAGCTTGGAATGTTAAAAGAGCAACTGAATACGAATAAAGATACTCTTCAGATTTAAAAGCAAAGCAAAAAAAATACTAGATGTTTATTTAATTTTTCTAAAAGTTTAGGAAAATTGTAAATAAAAAAGGAGAAATTGTAAAAAAAGATTTTGAAATTGTAAAAACGTAAATAGGGATTTTTGACAACTTCATTTTGGGTTTTGACAATTTCAAAACATATTATTCTTGTCAAAATTCAAAGTGAATTTGTCAAGGGTTTTTATCTGTATTTTTACAACTTTCAAGGTTTTTTTTTACAATTTTTCCAATAAAAAACTCTCAATATGTGAAATTATAATTTGAGATTTTCAATTTAAAAAATAACAGATAAAAATTTGATCTTATATTATAAATATAAAATTTTAGTGAAATATCTGAAATGCCTTTCAGTCAAATTGTAATTTGGTCTATTGAAGTTGTCATTTGTTAAAGTAAATTTATTATTTCTTATAATCAATTTGTTATTTGGTATACCTTGAGCTAAGTTATAATTTAGTCTATTGAAATTGTTATTCGTTAAAATAAACTTGTCATTTCCTATAATTGGGGCTTGTCATTTGATTGATAAGCGTTTCAGACATTTCACCAAAATTTCATATTTGCAATATGAAACCGAGTCTTTATCTGCTATTTTCTAAATTGAAGGTTCTAAATCACAATTTCACATATTAGGAGTCTTTATTTACAATTTTTTTAAAAGCTTATTTATTAATCTTATATTTTATAGGAAAAATTTTATATAAAGACTCTTGAAATTATCAAATTACGAAATAGTTATTTAAATTTATAAAATTATGACCTTAAATATAAATTATAAAATATAAGGAAAAAAATACTGAAATGTTCTCAATTGTTGAAAAAAGAAAGCTCCCATCCTCTCTTTCTTCCTTACTTCCTCTCCCTCCTTTCCTTTTTCTCCCTCATTCCTTGTCCCTACCCAACCTCCCTCTTCGTGCTCTTTATTTCATTTTTGAGAATTTTTTCCCACAGGGTTTGAACTCCAAATTAAATGTGCTTTTACGTAAAGTTTGATACAAAATCAATGTCGTGGTTTGTCATCAGAAATAAGCAAGCAAATTTCCTAGATGCCCTAGGATTCACCTAACCTCCATTATTGACTTCCTATACCCATGAAAACATGAAAAATATGATTTAAAATAGGTGCAGAATAAAAAGAAGACATCTTACGCTTTTGGCAACTTCAAAAACACTTTTTCGTAAAACGAGACAAATTCCTTCACATATTTACTTCGTAAACTGTAAAAGCACTTTTAAAACCATGGTTTGATTTCCATCCAAACACCTCCTAAAACAAAAAAATCAAATCAAGGGCTAAACCGACATTCACGTCATCATAGAGATATATATATATATATATATAGAGAGAGAGATAGAGGATATGATAGGCCCATAAAATGAAAATAAAATCGCTAGAACAAATGTGAACAAGTTAAACATTTAACTTTATTTTAAGTTAATTTTTTTAACACTTGTTATTTTTCATGCTGAATTTGTTATTGACAATTAAATTGTTGAAATGATACCAATTTTGTTATAACTTAAGTTACTATAAATAATTTTTTAATACTTGTTATTTCCTATACTAAATTTATTATTGACAATTAAATTGTTAAAAAATTTTAGTAGAAATTGGTATTATTTCAACAATGTAGTTGTTAATGACAAGTCTAGTATAAAAAATAACAAGTATTGAAAATCTTTTTACGTTAACCTAAGTTTTAGCAGAAATTGGTATTATTTTCACAATTTAGTTACCAATGACAAGTCTGGTATGAGAAATAACAATTATTGAAAAGTTATTTATATTAACTTGAGCTTTAGCATAAATTAGTATTATTTTCACAATTTAGTTGCCAATAACAAGTCTTATATAAAAAATAACAAGAATTAAAAAGTTATTCACATTAATTTAAGTTTTAGCAAAAATTGGCATTATTTCCACAATTTAGTTGCCATTGACAAGTCTAATATGAGAATAATAAATATTGAAAAGCTATTCACATTAACTTAAGTTTTAGTAGAAATTGGCATTATTTTCATAATTTAGTTGCCAATGACAAGTTTGGCATGAGAAATAACAAGTATTGGAAAGCTATTTATATTAACTTAAACTTTAGCAGAAATTGACATTATTTTCACAATTTAGCTGTCAATGACAAGTATAGTATGAAAAATAACAAGCATTGAAAAGTTTTTTTTTACATTAACTAAAATTTTAGCATAAATTGGCATTATTTTCACGATTTAGTTGTCAATAACAAGTCTAGTATGGAAAATAACAAGTATTGAAAAGCTATTTGCATTAACTTAAGCTTTCCTAGTAGCCTGTAAACTCATTGTTCTTGAATTCTCCTTCATACTCAGCTCTAATTGACACAATAGATATACCATTCTCATTTTGAACCTTGTTAGCAAAAATAACAAATACATTAAAAATCTCATCTTTCGAGGAGAGAAACAGAGTCCAAGTAAATCTTAAATAGTTATCAACTATCACAAGAGTATATACGTTTCCACTGAAACTCTTAACTCTTGATGAGCCAACCAAATTCATATGAAGCATTTGGAGTGGTTTTTTAGTTAAGACTATTTTCTTTGATTTAAAAGAGGACTTTGTTTTCCCTTTTGACAAGTGTCATAGATAATATTGCGTTCAAACTGAATTTTAGGTAAGCCAATAACTAAATCTTTTTAGTCAATTTTGAAAGTTGATTCATATTTACATGAGCAAGACGTTTATGCCAAAGCTAACTTTCATCACTTTTACTTACAAAACAATTTTCAGAAAGCTTTGAATCTATTTGAATAGTATAGCAATTACTGTCCCTTAGAGCTCTTAACTTTACATTCAGTTCTTCCTCCTTAAGTGTTAGGTCATCCTTGCTGATGATCATACATTCCTTTGAATCGAAGATTATCCAATCATTTTTATTGGCACTTTGACTGATACTAAGCAGGTTATGACATTGGCCTTCAACATAGTAAATGTCTTCAACTTTCATTCCCTTGTCACTTTCTATTTCTCCAATTTTAGCTATTCTTCCAAATTAGTTTCCCCTGAAGCTTATTTTACCACCTTTGGGTTTGGTTGTAGAGAACTTGTCAGTATCACCTGTCATATGTCTTGAACATCCATAGGTGATGTACCATTTGTTTGTTTTGGATGCCTTAAGACAAACCTGCATCAGAAAAAATCATGCTTTAGGTACCTACATTTTCTTGGGTCCTTTCAAGTTAGTATGGATAGTCCACGATATGTAAGTACTTTTGGGTACCCATTTAAATGTTCTGTAGGTTCCTTTCTTGTTGTGATAACAAGAAGATGTAGTATGACCTTTACGATTACGGTAAAAACAATGTGTGAAAGGATTAGATGAATGAATTGAATTTATGAAGAATGTTAAATATGATTGTTCACCGCTTTTCTTCTTTTCTTTTCTTTTATCCTTAGTAGGATGATATCCTATTCAAGATTTAGCCATTGTGTATCGTTGAGCTCTTAATATTACTTTGAGCATTTCACTGCCCTTTGTAAACTTCTCTAGAGTCTTTGTGAGTTCCCCATTTTTCTTTCTATTTTGCTCACACTCCGTATAGGTTGGCGAGCTGACCTCCTTCTGCTTTACTTGTTCTTCTAAACTTTTGATTTTCATCTTTGAGCTTACCAACTCCTTAGCTATTCTTACTAATTTGGAATGTAAAGCATCGTATTTAGACTGTAATTTATCATAGGAAGCTTTAGAAATGATTACCTCATCGGTTTCTGAATTTTCATCTTCTTGTGCTATGAGACAAATATGTTGGAAATTGTGCCCTAGGGGCCAATCATTATGTTATGAACATTGTTGATTTATGAATTTATTGATTACGTTATCATATTATTTGCATGTTTACTGTGATGACTATCCTTGGATAACTCATGATTTATCCTAAATGTCCCTGGTCAGTCATCTATGTGGGAGTAGAGATGAAATAAGACCAGTATGACTTTAAAGATATATAGAGATATAAATTAAAGTCATAGGCACATGTAAGAGTACAAGGTGTTGGACTGACCCGCTATGAGAGAGCTGCATTGGTTAAGTCATAAGCTTCTCTCATATACAAACCATGTCACTGTGCCCTTTGACCTGAGATCATCATGGATTCCTACATGAGAAAAGCTCAGCTTTGACCTAGTCAAAATTCACTTTTGACCGAGTGATCATAAAGACTATGTTCAGGCTTAGTGGTTTTTCATGCGGAGGAATGTGAATGGTCAAGATGGAGTTTGTCCCTCACATTCGTAGAGAGATATTACTGGGCCCCTCGATGAGTGAGTCTGAGAAATGTATGGCCATACTATAATGGAAAGGTAGTTCCGTTTCTATACTCAAACTACTTAGGGATCGAGAAAGTAATGGTCATGAATAGGAGGATGACGTTCTCCATGCCTCATCCATGACCAAAATGTCGTGTGACAAAAAGGGACGTGATATGGTTGTATGAAAGGTTACATCGTTCAACGAACCTCATATGTTTTGGGTAGTCATGATGTCTTGCTAGAGACCGCTTACGACTTGTGAGTCATTATAGGTAATGGCCCACTGCCAACTTCATATGGGCCTACAGGGTTGCACACAAAATAGCCAAACACGAGTTATGATGTCCAGATTCATTGAATCTAAGATATGTCCAGATTCAATGAATAATATAGGGTGGACGTGTATATATATATAAATTTGTATATATATACATATTATATAAATATAAGAGATATTAATTGTTAGATTTAATTTATAAGGATAAATTATATCTATGCAAATTAATTCCGTCATATCTTTATTTTGAATTAAATAAATAGGTGAATTAAATCTGTGAGACGGATTTAATATAAATCGTATTTATTTAATTGTTCTCTTATCTGATTATGCAATATTTGATATTGTATTAATTTCGGAATTAATTTAGGATTAATTTCAAAATTAAATATCATTCATAATACCTATAGCATCCTATATATTTGATATTAGGGAGCTAGGGTTTCAGTGAGTGAGAGAGTGAAAACACTTGCAGATAAGAGACGGTCAAAAATAGAGAGAGGAGGACGGACTCTTTGAAAAACCCTAGACGGACAAAGGGGCGCTAGCACGCCGTTCGTGACTGGAGAGCTATTCGTGTGGATACCGGTAGAGGAGGCCGACTGGAGTTGTTGACTTCGAACGACAAAGGAGGCGAGCAGAGGCATCCTGAATGGCGGAATCACCAAGCCACCAAGAAATCGAACATCGAAGGTAATGCTTCTTACTACTTGACTTAAACACGATCGGTAGATCCAGGCAAGGGATTGAAAAATCTTAAATTTATTCCGTTGCGCGTCTTTCAATTCCCTCCAAAATATTGACCATCTCTTTATCATCACTATCTTGTTCTTTTGATGAATTATCTGCCCATATCGAGGTAACGAAGGCTTTCTTCTTTCTGAATTTTTCTTTTCTTTTGTCTTTATCCTTCGATCTAGATAACTGCGGGTAATCTGCTTTGATGTGTCCATATTTCTTGCATTCAAAGCATGTGATTGGTTCTTTAGGCTCCATTTGAGACGTTGAGGCTTTTCGCTTTGATTGGAATTTTCTTCCGGCTTTGTTCTTGTAGAATTTTCTGAGTTTCTTGATTATGAGACCCATTTCTTTGTCCTCCAGATCTTCTTCATCTTCATCTTCGCTCTCTTGAGTTTTGAGAGCAATGCCTTCACGGGTTTTCTCATTCATTTCTTTTTTATACTTTTGCTTGCTTTCGTATTTCGTTGAATTTCTGAAGAGTACAGCAACTGAGCCGATTGATTCTCCTTTTGTATCTTCAATGGCTGTCACCTTCAGTTCCCATTCTTTGGTGAGTCCACTTAATGTTTTTCTCACTTGATCCTCTTGGCTGTATTTTTTCCCTAGAGCAGTCAGATAATTGATAAGGTGTGAGAAACTTATTTCCATATCTCGAATGCTTTCTCCATCTTTCATTCTAAACAATTCGAATTCTATAGTGAGGGTGTTGATCTTGCTCTGTTTCACCTCAATTGTTCCCTCATGAGCAATCTCTAGTGCTTCCCACATTTCTTTTGCGGTTTCCAGGCTCGAGACCTAGAAATACTCCTTCTGACTTAAGGCACAAATTAGCATACTGATTGCCTTATCATTCAACAAAATAAGCCTTTTATCCTCATCATCAAATTCGCTTGGATTCTTGGGAACTTTTTGGTTGTTTATTGTCTTTATCGGAATGAAGTTGCAGTGTTCTATCACGTCTCATAAACCATATTCTGAGGCATTGATGAAAATCTTCATTCTCATTTTCCATAATGTAAAGTTTTCTCTGTTGAAGCTTGGTGGTTTTGTCATTGAGCATCGTTTGGGTAGTACACTATCACCAAATCCTGCTATTAGGATCTTTCTTTAGACAGTTAAGTTCTTTTCGAAAAAACCTGCTCTGATACTAAATGTTAGTGGCAGTTTCACCTAGGGGTGAATTGGGTGATAAAAGTTTTTCCTTTTAAAAATAGATAGCAGAATAAAGAAAAGGAAATAAGTTCAGAAGGATTTCACTGAAGAAAAGCAGAAGAGGAATATGCAAGAATTTATACTCGTTTGGTCTCAACCACTTAACCTACATCTAGCTCTTAGAACACCTTTGAGTCTTCTACTATACTCTAAGATTCAATAGGCTCTTGATACTACAGTACAGTAATTGAGCTCACTCTCAATTTCTCTCCTTTACTTCTGGTAAGGATACAATCCCCTTCAAGAGTCCCAGACTCCTAAGTCACTTGTTGAAAGAAATAAATGATTCATAGACTCTCTTAAGAGTGTGTAGGATAAACACTGACACTCAAAATGGAAAAATAGAGTATTGAATGCAAAAGATTAATTTCAATAGTTGGTAGCTCAGTTCATTCACTGCTTCATTCAATGCTCTTCGCGGTCTTTATAGTTAGAGATTTCTAACTTTCTGTTAGGCACAAGAGCTTGTAACCGTTGAGATATCATTTGTGTGTGTTAGCAGTTGTAACAATTGCTTTATATTAAATGCACTTCTGACAGGTAGCTTAAGCCTATAATGTATACGGTGAGCCTTGTAACTTGCAGATTTGTCTCGATAACAAATGTACTAAGTGATGTAGAACAAGAAAGGATTGGAAGGAATGAGAAGTTAGAGAAGAGGAAGAAAAAGAGAGGAGGAGCAGAGGAGTAGGGAGAACGAAAGGAAAACTGATCGATAAATTCCCAATGCCAAGTCTGATTACACAAATGAAACCCTAAATTATAAATAAAAGAAAGAAATAAAATAAATAAAAGAAATAAAATGAGGGGAGTGGGGAAGTGGGGTGAGTGGAGTAATTACCCACTCTTTAAAATACAGAAATAATTAACAAAATAAACAATAATAAAATAATTAATTAGTTAAATTAAATCTGCATCATTTCTCCCCGAGTTGGAAGAACTCGCCACTGGAGAGTTGGACAGCTGGAAGTCATCAAGGAAGGCGGGGTCTATACGACGGAATTCGTCCTCGGTGAGCCACGTGGCATCTGCATCATTGCAGCCTGTCCAACGAATGAGGTAATGACTGATGGGACCTGTTGGAGTGGATATTGTCTGCTCATCCATCACCGTGTCAATGGCTTAGGTGGGTGGTGCAACCTTAGGCAACGGTGGAGTTGGGGCTTGGTGGGTCGGGGTACCTGCAGTATCATCAGAAAACAAAAGGGGCGGCTCGAAAGTGCCCCGATAAGGAACAAGATCCTCAACATTAAATACTAGACTGATAGCCATATCTGGAGGTAACTCTAATAAATATGGATTAGGCCTTAACTTCTTGGAAATGCAAAATGGGCCAGAGGCATAGGCATGCAGCTTCTTGTAAGGCCTCTTTGGGAAACGCTCAGGCCGTATGCGAGCCATGACAAGGTCACCAACATCAAACTCCTAGTGACGTCGATGGACATCGGCAGCTATCTTATACCTGTCATTATTTAAAATTAACTTACGCCTAACCTCAACATGAATATCGTGAAGGCGATGTGCAAAGGTCTCGACAGACTTAGAAGGGCGAGCAGACAGGGGAAGGTGAAAAAGGTCAATAGGCTGCTTTGGGTTAGAACCTTGAACAATTTGGAATGGGCTTTTGCCAATGGATCTATTGATCGAGTTATTGTAAGCAAATTCAGCTATAGGCAAGACTAAATCCCCGTTACCAGGCTTATCGCCAACTAAACTACGGAGCAGGTCACCTAAGCTACGGTTAGTTACTTCAGTCTGTTCGTCAGTCTGAGGGTGGAAAGCAGACAAGAACTTCAATTGTGTCCCGAAGAGCTTCCAAAGGGTCTTCCAGAAATAGCTGACAAACTTGACATCCCTATCAGAGACAATAGTAGTAGGCAAACCGTGAAGACGCACAACCTCTCGAAAGAAAAGCTTTGCTAGATGTGAGGCATCGGTAGTCCTACTGCACGAAATAAAATGTGCCATCTTCAAGAATCTATCAACCACAACTAAGACAGAGTCATGCCCTCTCACTGTTTTAGGCAACCTAAGAACGAAATCTATGCTAATGTCCTTCCAAGGTGCCTCAAGAATAGGAAGAGGCATGTATAATCCAGTATTCCTCTTCTTTGCCTTGGTTGTATGGCACGTACGACATTGGGAAAGGATTCGAGCAACATCACGCTTAAGGGAAGGCCAATAGAACCTATCTTCAACCAGGGCTGTAGTCTTCTAAAGGCCGAAGTGTCTGGCTAACCCTCCCGCATGCAATTCCCAAATGAGAAAATCGCGTAGTGACATGCAGGGAATGCACAATCTCGACCCACAGAACAGGTAGCCATCATCGATAAGGAAATCCACATGATCATGGCGGTTTTCATCTTTAACCTCGTTATAAATTATGCCAAAGTCAAAACACGAGGTGTACTCATCCTTGAGCCTGTCAAAGCCCATGACACTAACTGTTAGAGTGTTAAGAACGTGGATTCTTCGGCTAAGAGGGTCAGCTACTTTGTTCTCTACCCCTGGGCGGTGCTTGACAACGAAGGTAAATTCCTGAATAAATTCACTCCACTTGGCATATTTGGCATTCAAGTGCTGTTGGGAGCTAAGGAACTTGAGAGACTAGTGGTCTGAGTAGATGACAAACTGTTGGGGAAGGAGATAGTAATTCCAATGCTCCAAAGAGCGAACAATGGCGCAGAACTCCTTGTCGTACGTGGAGTACTTTTGCTTGGCCTCATTGAGCTTCTCACTGAAGTAGGTGACGGGGTGGCCTTCTTGGCTTAGAACGCCTCCAATCCCAACCCCGGATGCGTCGCAAGCAACTTCAAAGCACTTGTTGAAATCAGGTAAAGCCAGGATGGGAGCACTTGAGAGTTTCTTCTTAATAGTGCTGAAAGCTGTGGAGGTCGTGGGAGTCCAATTGAACTTATCCTTCTTTAGGCAGTTAGTAATTAGAGACATAAGTGTGCTGAAGTCTTTGATGAAACGCCGAAAGAAGGATGCAAGCCCATAGAAGCTGCGTGCTTCATGCAGTGTCTGTGGTTTTGGCTAATCTTGGATAGCTCAGACTTTTGCAAGGTCTACAGATAAGCCTTGTTCTGAGACGATGAATCCGAGAAACATAACTTGATTCTGTAGGAAGGAGCACTTTGGTAGGTTGAGATAAAACTTCTCCTTCCGAAGGGTCAGAAGCACCTGTCTAAGGTGGTGTAAGTGGTCGTCTCTAGACTTACTAAAGACCAGAATGTCATCAAAGTAGACAACCACAAACTTTCCTAGATAGGACTGCAGCATATGTGTCATCACTCGTATGAATGTGCTCGGGGCGTTTGTTAAGCCAAATGGCATAACGAGCCACTCGTACAGTCCATCTTGTGTTTTAAACTCAGTTTTCCACTCATCTCCTGGTCTGATTCGAATCTGATGGTAACCACTGTGAAGATTGAGCTTGGAGAACCATTTAGATCCAGACACTAAATCAAGCATGTCCTCTAACTTAGGGATCGGGAATCTGTACTTGACAGTTATCTTGTTGATGGCTCAACTATCAATACACATTCTCCACGAGCCGTCTTTCTTCGAAGTCAGAAGGGCAGGGACAACACAAGGACTGAGGCTATGCTAGATATAGCCCTTCTCAAGTAAGCCATTAACCTGACAATTGAACTCTTCCCTATCTTTATGGTTCATCCTGTAGTGTGGAAGGTTAGGGAGTTGTGATCCTGGAACCAAATCGATCGCATGCTGGATGTTCCTCATGGGTGGCAAGTCAGGAGGTAACTCCTCAGGTGCAACATCTTTAAACTCGTCCAAGAGTTGGGTCACTTCTTTTGGAAGGCTGTTAGGTGTTGGTGCAGGAGGAGAGAGGACTTTAGAAACAACAGCAAGAATGACATCAACCTCTCTACTTTCTTTGATGAACTGCTTCTCTGTAAGGAGGTGAAGGTTGATAGGCTTAGAGGTGGATCCTTTCATGGGGTCTGGACCCTTTGCTTTAGGCTTAGGCTTCGCAGGACGAAGTAAGATGGTTTTGCCCTCATGCTTGAAGATGTGGTTGTTTGCTCAGCCCTTGATAGTGACATCATGGTCATATAGCCCCGGGCATCCTAAAAGAATGTGAGACACATCCATAGGGATCACGACACACAAAACATCTTCTTTGTAGTCGCCCAAATGGAGTGGGACACGACACTGCTGAGTGATAAGCAATGAAGTGTTGTCAACCCACGCAACTCTGAAAGGCTTAGCAATTTGCTCTGTCTTAAGTCCAAGACGAGCAAGACCTCAACTAGAGATCATGTTCCTTTCACTTCCACTATCAATAACCAACTTGCATGACTTATCACCGCACTTCACGAAGGTGTGGAAGACGCTATTCTGTTTCCATGAGTCATCTGGCGTTGGATAGTCAGGAGGCATTGCATCACTCCAAGATGACCTGATGGCATGTCATCACAATTAATTTCTTCATCTACATCAGAAGGAATATCGACAGGGTCGATGACGACATCTGGGTCGCTCTCGAGTAGTGCATTATCTTGAGATTCGATAAGCAACACACGTTGTGGGCACTTTGAAGCGATGTGTCCCTTAGAGTGACACTTGAAACACTCTATCGATGAGCTACCTATGCGAGCGTTCAAGGCTAATGACTCTCTTGGTCTAGAAGCGCTTGGCCCTGAAAGTTGTTGACTTACCCGTTGATTGGCCGAAATAGCAAAGCTGTGTGTTGGACGAGACTCTAATCCAGAGAAGCTGGGACGCCTGAAGGAGGGATACTTAGGCAGGGAGTCAATGTTGATAGCCTTATGATATGCTTCCTCTAAAGTTTAAGGACGATTTACTCTGAGCTCCCTCTGTATGTCATCCCTAAGGCCGCTGATGAACCTCTCAATAACCACAAAACTCAACTCATTTAAGTCATTGCGGATCAGAAGGTCATCGTATCGAGAGACGTAGTCGGCTGCCAATAAGGTTCCCTGCTTGAGGCTATTCAATTGGTTCAAAAGCGTGCTTAAGTGACTGACCGGCATGTACTTTTCCTTAAGCTTCAACTTCATCTCCTCCCAAGTAGTGACAGGAGGTTGCCCTAAGCGTTCAAGGTTCGCTTGGACGTACTACTAATACTTCCTTGCAGATCTACGAGCTTCATCTTGGTAAAACGAATGCGCTATATGTCACTAATATTGTACCACTCAAAGTAGTCGTCCATGGTGGCTAACCAATCAAGGAAGGCATTCGCGTCTAAACGACCATCAAAGTCAGGTGCCTCGACTTTAACCCTCTTCGTCGCATCATCATTGTAGTCTTGCCAAGGGGTGTCTCGGTATCGTCTGGGTGGCGACGGGTCTTGTCCATACCTAGGGAGTGCGGTGTATCCTCCATAGGTTCGTCGGTTCGCAACATGGGATTCGTAGTGAGCCTCTATCCCTTGCTCATCCCATGGGTTGTCCTCTTCCTTGAATTGTGGGGGAAGGGTCTCAACGTGTAGCGGTTTAGTCTGCAAGTTACACAGACCTATAGACAGTTGGGAGCCTCTAGTGTGAGATGGTCCAACGGTGTCGGGCTTAAGGTGCGCTTGATTGATCTCAGGGACATTTCCAAGAATCCCTTCTGCACCCTTACTAAAGACCTGCCTATTCTTTCTTAGGAGAGAATTTCTAATTTCTTGCTGGTAGGTCCTAAGCTCTTGATTAGATACCTTAAGCTCCTGGGTAGTGGCGCTAAGCTCCTGATATTGGGAGTTATATTCTTGCTTAATCTCGGCCAATGATTCCTTAAGGCATTTAGTGATTTCATTCAGTTTCAATTCAAAAGCCTAAAGTCTCTGGTCCATTTGGGATTGAAGGGAGCTGATACGAGGTTCTAGGGATTGCAATGCTAGGTCTAAGGTGTCTTGTCTATTTTCAATATCACAAATAGTCATGTAATAGCTAGGCAAAAATTAACAGCAAATAATAAAGCAAGCAAGAAGCTACTAAAATGAAAATAAATTCTTCTTTTTTTTCCTCTTTTTTTCTTTTTTCTCTCTTTGTTTTTAAATAATATTCAAAAATAATAACAAAAATATATACAGAACCAGTCAAAAACAACACAATAATAAGATAAAGTAATCCAGTAATAACAAGGACCCAAAGCAATAACAAGTAACCTCCAATATACTAAAAGTCACAGTAATTAATTAGAGGGTCGATTGGGCCTTACCGGCATAGCTTTACGACACCAAAAATTTACCCCAGTGGTTCTAGGAAGTAACACTTAGATTTAGGAAGGTCCACGGTTGAAGAAACGGCTGAAAATAGGGTCAGAAAGCTGAAAAATCGCGAACTGGACGAACAGGGGACGGCGGCGCGTGGATTCCACGCGCAGATCCTTCTTCCGGCACGTGGTGGCACGTCAAAGATCTGTTGACGGTGAAACTCCAATGGTTGGCTGTGTTCCTCTAGACGAAGGCGATGGTGGTGGTTTCGTGGCAAACGGAAGTCGGACGAGCGAGATCTGGCCCTTCAAAGTGACGCTGCACAGAGGGAGTTCAGCTGGATCGTGGAGGTTGTTTCTGGTAGTTTCTGGTTGTGAAACCTTGAGATTTGGATGGATTGTTGCCTACGGTGAGAATGGAAGTGGCGGCACGGTGAACAGTCATCAGAAAATGAGCGAACAATGGTGAAGGAGCGGCGACTGTGGGTGGTTTTGCAACAAGGGCGTGTTTGGGGATTGAAAAATGAGTTTGAAAAAGTAGCTAGAATGAAGCAATCAACCTGGCTCTGATGCCAAAATTGATGTAGAACAAGAAAGGATTGGAAGGGATGAGAAGTTAGAGAAGAGGAAGAAGAAGAGAGGAGGAGCAGAGGAGCAAGGAGAACGGAAGGAAAACTGATCGATAAATTCCCAATGCCAAGTCTGATTACATAAATGAAACCCTAAACTATAAATAAAAGAAATAAAATGAGGGGAGTGGGGAAGTGGGGTGAGTGGAGTAACTACCCACTCTCTAAAATACAGAAATAATTAACAAAATAAACAATAATAAAATAATTAGTTAGTTAAATTAAATCTGCGTCACTAAGTTATTTCACCAAAAAATATAAATGAATAATAAAAGAGATGATCATCCTTGAATTTTAATACATGAAGTGAAAGTCACAAATCAAGAATCAGAGAATCATAGAATCAATTTATCGAAGATCTCATCGATAAGCAGCTTAATCGATAAAGTTATCGATTAATTGGAAATGAGAGAACTTGAAAATCAAATGCATTTATCGAAGTCATTATGGATCAAGCACTTTACGGGAAAAGTTATCAATAGAGAGTGAAAATTGACCAAAGTGATTTATCATGATGATTCTTCAAAAGCCAAGTGAAAGGATTTGTTTTCTTGAATCAGGGGTCATTTTGGCCTTTTTATAAAACATATAAGATAATTACTAAAGGCTGAAAAAAGCTTAAAGACACAATAATATCATAGTTTCTAAAAGACAATGTGAAGAACAATTTGGAGCAAAGTAATTGAACTTTTCAGAACACATTATCAATAATTCACTTTATCCAAAAGCTTATCAATAATGGAAGTATCCTTACAAAATCAATTTGAATTGTTTTATCTGAAGAGTTATTGATAAATGTGTTTATCAAAAAACTACTAGAAAAACTCTTTAAGAAAGGTAACTTGGTTAGAGGCAAAGCATGACAAGAAAATGTGACTTGATCGATAAGTGCATTTATCGATCAAGTGATTTATAAATGTGGTTATTGAGAAGGTTATTGATTAACTCCTGAATAGAATGGAAAGCTTTTAGAGAACCAGGAATATTATATCAAATGGCTTATCAAACATCAAAAGAAGTTTAGTAAAGCATACTTACTCAGTTTTAGAACAAGTTATCGAAGAATATGAAAATCGATAACAGCATCAATAACTCATAAAGTGGTCTAGTAGGACATAGTTCATTGAGACTTACCAATTATGTGAAAGCTGATCGAAGACCTCATTTATCGATAAGGTCATTGATAAATGCCTATCAGTATTTAGAGATATTTACCATTTATCTGATGGCTTATCAAAAACCTTATTTGTCGATTATGTGATCAATAAATACTTAACAGTAACTATATTAAATGAGATTTAGCCATTTATCCAATACATGATCGAATATTATAATTATCTAATTGGTGATTGATAAATAGTTATCAGTAATGGTATGCATAGAAACATAACTATACTTTGTCATCATCAAAACCTTAAATATAACATCCCCTCCCCGTCGTTGTGCGTGTATGTTGATTCTTGGTATTTTAGACTCTGTGTTTGCTTGCTTCTCTTGGATTAACAATTAATTGCATGATTTTTCTAATGTAAATTGTTTCTGATGTTGATTGCTGTTCATTCATTTTCTTTCATGTAGTTCAAACCTGAGATTTTAAGTAAATTTCATACATAAATACTGCGTGCTAGGTTGTTAGCCATTTTCATCGTGGCTTTAGTTTTAGTCCTAACTTGTATTTTTTTTTTGTAATTATTGGCAGCATCATGTCTTCCTTACAATAAGAAAAAGAGAAAGCTAAAGGGACTGATGGATCATTAGCTGTAAATCCTAAAGGTTAACCATCTTCTCTTCAAGAGACTAAAGAATCAAAGCCTAAGAAGGCTATAACTTTGATGTCTGATGTTTGGAAGTATTTTAGTAGAGTTGAGATTGATGGAGTAATGAAAGCAAAGTGTGATGGTTGTGATGGTCTATATGCATCGTGTAACAACCCCCATAATTAATGGTAAATAAACATTAATCAAAATGATAATTACTTTAAAAAGTTAACAATGGTAGGAAGGACAAAACTAATCAAATAGAAATCTACCATAGTCATTAGCAATTTATTTCCATAACAGAATAGTAGCTACTATTCTAGAATAATAAAGATAGTTAATGAAATAAAAAGTAATCAACACTTGATTTTTTACATACATATCAAATCCATCACAATAGTCTGGAATCTCAAAATACAATTAAGACCAATAGTAAATAGGCTAGGGCCTTTGAAGCTCGTCAAAATAACAGTCACTACCATCCATAACAATCGCAGCCAAAATAAAAGTCACATATGTGTCTAAAAGGGCTCCGCCCAACAACACAATTCCAGAATGCAGCGGAAAAGTTAAAATTATGTTAAGTATAACAAAAAGGCCCTAAAATTTGGTAATATACATCAATCAAGGCATACATAACAAAACAGAGGCTATACGGAGTGAAACGGGAAACTCAAGCCTCGGACAACTTTCCCTTGGGACCAACACTTGAACCCTCGCTTGAAAAATACTAAATAACCACAGGGTAAGTCAAATTGACCTAATAACCACAATTCCAATTCAACAAGTATACAGGGAGTGATTACAAGATAGTGAAGCGGGAAAAGCACAATTTCAAATAACATATAGGATAAACATCTTTACAAAAAAAAATACATAATAATTCAAAAAGTAATTTGCATGTACAGAACTTCATCAACCATCCTTATAATCTCCTTGTAACCTCTGATAGAACCCATGGGCTATTCACACATAACAGGATTCCTCTCTTTTACAAGACTGCACCAAGTTCTCTAATAATGAGGTGTAACTCGGCCAAAAGTTACAAAGCTCATATCGGACCATGGGTTCCCTTTCCTTGAAATATGGAAAGGTGTCATGTCCCTTAGGCTGACTCTTGACTTGGCCAAAGGAAGGGTGATACCGAGGGCCCTAAGAATGTTGAATCCAACCACTGGATGCCAAGTGGCGGCTATACCACGTGATATAAATAATCAAACCTCCCACAATTACATTTCAGCACAACCCAATACAACATAACCTAACCATCCAATTCCACACAATCCAATATTCATAAAGTATTCTCAGATTCAATAGTCAAATTTGTTTAACATCAACAAGATATTCATAAAATAATTAATGCCCACTTAACTAATAAATTTATCAAAACATAAATTTTCATATGTATATATCACTTTTTATACATAAACCACCATAACATATAATGATAACATTTATAATATCAACACATGCTTATAATCACATCAACAAGCATACAACATAAATTAAAAAGTGGTTACCTCAAGTTCTTGACACAAGAAGTAAAATGGGAGGATTCAAGACCTAAGAGCCCCAAACCAAGCTCACTCTACGATAATAAATTTATAAATAAAAACTAATTAATAACATTAAAATATTTTATTAATTAAATCCCCATAATTGTCTCACATAGAGAGAATATCGTTAGGGAAAAAAGGTAATAATAATTCATCTATTACTCTAAATAACAATTTATAGAATTTCCCAACTCTATTTTTTTCTCATTCACATTATTAATAAGAATAATTGCTTCAAATCATCCAAAAGCCCTCAAAAGTGCTCACTTGATTCTTGGAAAAAAAAATAACCATACATCACTATGCCTCAATTTCTCATTACAATCCTATTTCCTTCTTCCATTAATCACCTCTCACTCACTAGTATCATTAAATTTTAACACTTTCCCTAATTTATTCCAAACACCCAACTTCCACTAACTAAAGTCTCTCCAAAAATCATCAACATTCTTACTTCAACAAAAATCCTCAAAGTTCAAGCATTGAATCCTCAATATAAACTCTAATGAATTAAACTAAGAGATCAATTTCGTGATTAATATCATCATTAACATAAATCACAATTTTCCAACCAAATCCTAACTTACATTGCCTCAAATCAACCATCTAAACAAAAAAAATTCAGGTCATAAGACTCTTATTCTAACCCCATAAGCTCCATTAACATCCTAATAATAAGTTAGAAACTCAAAGATTAAAAATCTATCTAGCCCTAAAAAATTTATTTTTCTGCCATAACTTAGAAAAATAAATAGAAGAAGTTAAATAGAGAAAGTAGGAAGAAAATAACTTACCTAGATGACTTAGGTGAGACCAAGCAAGACCCTTTCTCTCACACTCTCTACCTCCCTCTCACGGACACTTTCTCTTGCGGCGAACCAGAGGAAAGGCGAAGAGAAGGGGGAGTTTGAAAGTGGTCACTGGACAGGAGAAGGGGCAATGAGATTTAAAAGGATCAAGTGTGGGTCACATGCCCACACTTGATGTCTTGCTATTGCAATTTTTTTTAAAAAACAAAAAAGGGCACGGCCAAAGGGGGGTTTTAACTAAAGCCGGGAAAACGGGCCGGCCCGTTTAGGCCATGAAATTATGAGGGCCGGATTTGATATTTTTCTCTTAAAATGAGAAATAAGCCCTGGAGGGCCGGCCCTTTTAAGCCCTCTTATAATTTTTTTTATTTTTTAAATTTTTTTATATAATATTAATGTTATTAATTTTTTACATTGTTAATAATATTTCAAATATTTAGTTATTATTATCATTTTAAAATTAAATTTAGTTTTAGACAACAATTTATCCAATTAAATTTTTAAAAAATGGGTTAATTTGGACTTTAATAATGATTTGATTTATATTATATGCGTTGATATTTTTAAACTATATATATATTTGATAATAGAATATTTTTATACTTATATAACTTGTGATTCTATAATTTGGATTAGAAATTCATGAGTTTCAACAACAATGTTTCTCACATTAAAGTAAAATAATAGTTAGATTGCAAAATTTAAAAATAAAATTCTTATAAAGAAGAAAAACTTGATATTTTTGTTACGAAAGAAAAGTATACTTATGAAGAAAAGTAATTAATTATAGTGATGATGAAGTTTTAAAAGATTAATGATAGTGTTTATTTATTGCACAATTGCATTATAGATAAAACTTTTAGATGTTGTTATCTTGTTAATGAATATTTATATATGATGATATTTTATATTTGTGACTTAATTTTATTCATATTTATGTCTTTTATTAATAATTTCATTGGTTTATTTTTATAAAAAAATATGATAAATATAAAAAATAATATTTTTCTTAAACGGGCCAAAAGCCTGCGGGCCGACCCTGGCCCTGTAGCTTAAGGGCCAGGCCTAGCAAATTAGGGTATTTTTAAAAGTTTAGTCCTGAAGGGTCGGCCTTTTTAAGCCCGCCAACCCTGAAGGGCCGGCCCTGATTCCCAACTCTAATTTTAACCCTCGCGCAAGACAAACAGTAGGTGGCATATTGCCACCCACTGTTAAACTATATATATATATTTTAAAATAAATTATATTTATCTATATGTATTTAAATATATATTAATTGTTATATGCCACCCACTATTAAACTATATATATTTTAAAATAAATTATATTTATCTATATGTATTTAAATATTTATTAATTATTATTTAACTATTATTTGTTAATTAATATTCTAACTCGTAATTAAGATTAACTTCAATGATAAAGAATTAATCTCAAATACAACTTAAAATTTTATAAATTTGGAATGTTACACATGGGGTGGGGCTAAAGGTACTTCATGTCACACCTTACTTATATAGTACCTTAGCATTCATTCAGACCCATTCCAGACCACTTTGGATGGTCTTAAACTTAAGAATTTCAATTTGGACATTAATTTTCGGAATATTACTGTTCACTGTCCAGTTTTCAGTTTACAGGTCCAACTTTGAAAAACCATAACTAATTCTAGAAAAATCGTATGGAGGTGTTCCAAAATTCTACGTAAAGCTCTTTCAATGCTCTTTAAGGGAAAAATACTCAATTGGACTTATTATTTCCCAATTCATACAGTTTATTGGGTTAATATTACTATTTGTTTGGTAAAATCTGGACTCTCCAGATTCTGCGCCTTAACTTTGATAACTCATATCTCTTTGTACACATCTCCAAATGAGGTGATTTACCACTCATTTTAAAGCTTGGGATATGTAATATAAGTCTACCAAATCTCGTGACTTAAATCATTCATTTGTAGGTCAAACTGAAGCTCAAAACTAACTGCTTCAGGACCTATGTTTTATCCCTTAATATCTCCTTACTTTAATTCTTTTTATTTCTTTGACATACATAACATGGACTTAATCTTTCTCATTCATACTCATATACTTTCATTCATGCCATAAACATCCTAAGCATATACATTGAATTGATGGCATTCATAACATAACTTACAACATAGGAGAATTATACATTGAATAATAATATCAATCATTAGCATTAATAATTCTCCACTTCTTCTCCTTGCTTCTCATGCCCTTAGTGCCCATCATTGATTGACCTAAATGGTTGGTTAGGGAGGGGGTGAGATTCGGGGGAATCTCAGTAGCAAACAATACCATATTAATCATGCTAAATGGATGCTCATGCACTACACGCAACTTGTTTATTCTCTTGTTAATTAGTGACATACTAGCATGCTCAAAGCTAACTTCTTGATGCATGGCCATGGAGACATAATCTACTCATCATGAATAGCAATTACAGCAGCTAAAACATGTCACAATAACATTCAATAACATGTACACGGCAACACACAAGCATACAACATCAAGCAATGACAATAGGTAAGTTCACTACCTTGCAACTCAAGCCTTCCTCTTACTTTTCCTTTGACTCCCTTGACTTTCCAACCATGGTAGCTTTAGCCCAACATCATCAAACATCCTCTTAGATGTTTCAAGATCCTAAACATAATCACATTGGTCACACAACCCATTAGGACCAAGAGATTACATAAAGTTCAAGACTAGTTTTCTTGAACCTCAACCCTTTCTCTTAGTCTTAGGGTTTTCTTTCTAGCTTTTCTAACATAAATCTCATCATTTTCCATCCTTATGATCCATTTCTTGTCAATTAGGACCACTTTAGATGGCTTTAGATTCAAGAATATCAAATCTGGAAATTTTGGTTCGCGGGTACTGTTCACGCAGAATCTCCAGAATTTTTGATCAACTTTCAAAATTCATAATTAAATCTAGAAAAATCAAAATTGAGTGTTTCCAAGTCTCACTGAAAGATAATTAATTTAAATTTAAATGAAAAATATTTTCAGGAACCAATTCTACGCCGAACAGTACCAGAATTGTACGGAACTCGACAATCTCCCGAAAGTTCAACACTGTTTCCAGATTTCAAACCCTATATTTGAAAAATCACCATAAATCGTACACATATCCAAATGGAGTGTTCTACCCATGGATTTAAAGCTCACAGAGTGTACTTTAAGCATGCAAAATTTCAGAATCAGACACGCACATTAACTAATTCGAAATAGGTATCAAATCAGATGCTACAGCCACCACATACCTTGATCTTGAAGCTTGAACTTTGTTCCTTCTTCTTGGCCTTCACCCCTACGTTTTTCTCTCTAAATTTTGGCAGAGTTTCCCCTCTTAAACTCATGTTGGCTGAAAATATGAAGGGGAAGAGGCTCTATTTATAGCCAAAAAAGTTTGCTTGAATGGACCAAAATGCCCTTGGTGGCTAATAGAAAGGGTAAGGGCAAATTTGGAAGTTCAAGTGGACTTTTGCATCATCATTGCATCATCATTGCATCATCTTATTACATCATGCTTACCTCAACCTTCTAGAAGATGCCAAGTGTCATGAAAGTGGTGGAGGAGATGGGAGATTAGATCCTAACCGTTGGATCAAACTTGTTTCATAAGCTTCTTCCGAATTTACTTGGCCCACGTTTCTCTGGCTTTCTTTATGGCCTTTCGGAGCTCAAAAAATTGTTCTGTCTACTTTATAAATTCCCTTTAATTCTAGAGAATATCTATGAATTTTCTTAGGCCATAACACTTCCTTTAAACCTTGCATAAAAATTCATTTACCAAAATGCCCTTTTATCGGCAAAATCGGCTCTTTAATTTATTAAAGCCACTCCACTGGCCTTTTGGTAGCAGGACTAATTTTATAAATTATTACAACCTTTCAACCATTTAACCTCATTTTTGTATACATTTTTGAGGTCTCTTGCTATTTTAAATAATTACCTCACATGGTATACTTTTTACTGGTAATAACCTCATAAATTCCGTTGAAGCTGCCTCAGGGGCATTTTCATCTTTTCTCTTCATAGAAGAGCCTTAGAATATTATTTTCCATTTTCTAGGATTTTCTTGGAATTTTCTGTACCCTCTTCCACTTTTACCCTTGTTGGTCATAACTTTCAGAATTTACAGTTTAGTCCCTTCTTGGACTTAGCTTCATATAATCTTCTCTTTGAGGCTTCTAGCTTAACTTTTGGCCTGTATCTAGTCTCTTTTCTCTTTTTGGGCCTTTGAGACTTTACTGGAGCCTCTAACCTTAATTATACTCGAGCCCCTAAAAACTTTTACTTTGCAGTTTAGTCCCTGAAACTGTTTTAACTTCCTTTTTCATCTTTGGGACTTCTGCTCACAGGGGTCTGGTAACCTATTTAATTTAGGCTATTTTTGGAACTTTTAGGCCTAAAAGTCTGGATGTTACAATTCTCCCCCTCTCAAAAAAATTTCGTCCTCGAAATTTCGGGTCAAACCTCTATTTTTACCCTTAATGAGAGGTTACCTGAGGGGAGTATCCCTACTTATACTTAACTCTAGCCTTTTCAACTTTTCATTATACCTCATTTCCATGTTTCCACCTTGGCTTCATACTTACATAACTCGTCGCTCTAAACTTTTCTGTCATTCATATGAGCATGGCCCTTGCTTTTAAGCATTTGGTCACCACTACTCACATTCTTCTAATACTTTAGGCTCATTCTTTCACAATAATACCATGATAGTGTACCTGTCTTCATGGTATTTTACAATACCATGGCATTTTGGGTTCTCTTAATACAGCCTTTATCCATTCTTTGCTGTATACCCTGCTATTCATTTTTACTTTAAGGGCATATCTCCTTTCTTTCCTTCATTGACTAGAACATAATTGAGCCTAGTCTAATTGACAATAGACATGTCTGGAACAAGTCAAGGGTACTCTCTCTATATTAGTCCACCGTTGAAGGAGATTTCAATATTTTAAACTCATCTCTGGTCATTGTCTTCCCAAAGAGGTACTGTACTCTTACCCTTATGGCTTAGCTACTTTCTCTTAGGCTTGGTCTACTATGACCTCGAGAGCTACTGCGCTCTACCGTAAGTGATTTAGCCCAATTATTCTATGTTATTTCATATCATTTTAAGGGTATTTATCATAGATTTTGGCTCCTTTTAATGATAATTGTGCTTAATTTAGAATAAGAGTCCTTACTTTGAGTTAGTGTCTTTTTGAGGGTAAAATTGTCATAATTGGTTATTAATTGTATTCAATTGATTTCTAGGACAATTGATACTTCAAATTGTTGCTTTTTATTGTAGGACACTTGAGAATTAGAGCCAAGATTGAAGACCAAAGCATTACACAACATGAGAGTTTCCAAGAAAATGCTGTGCTGTGGCAAAAAGTCTGAAAATGTGCATCAGTGGCTATTCTGGAATAGTTCGCCGGGGCCAACTTTTGAGTTCGCCGGGGCCAACTTTCAAAATCTCACTAGAATACCTCTCTGGAATAGTTCGCCGCGGCCAACTTTTGAGTTCGTCGCGGCGAACCTCTTCGTATCAGTAACGTCAGATTCGGATCCAGAACGCAAAAATGGACCCTCTACTCATATGATCCGACCTAAATTGACCCTAAAAGCCCTTAGAAACCCTATTTTCGACCTATCACTCCATTCTATCATCTCCAACACCTCTATTCTCCCATCCTCTTGCCTCTCCACCTCCATCTTCTTCCCCATCCATTTCCTTCATCTTTTCTTCACTCCATCTCATTTCCTTCCACTCCCAGCTGCCATGGTTGATAGATTCACTTTGGTTGGAGTTTTTCTTGAAGCTATGGAGGGCTAGGGTTTATCAACTCTTGAAGATGGTAGAGTAGCATGAGTTTCCAAGCTTCAAAGGGGAGTTTAGTTTCAGTTTGCAATTTTTAGCTATGATTTATGGCTTTCTAGGTCTAGGAGTTGTAATTTCTTAGTTAGGAACTTGGGACTGATACTGTAATTATTGGTTAATGATTACATTTGTAATTTGGATTGATTGATGTTGAACTTTGTGCTTAAATATATGTGGTTGCATATATGCTTATTGTAACTCTTATTATTCTCTCCTATCTTGCATGGTTGTGTTTGGGTACTGAGTTGATTGTGTGTTACATTAAGCCAATTACATGATCATTCCAAATTTACACATTAGGGAAGCTAAACAAAGCTTTCATTAATGAGTTCATTAATGAAAGCTTTGGACTCATTGAGTTAATGAGGTTCTTATTAAGAAAACCTAATGATTTGTGAAACTCCCAATATTTTAAGTGAACTATGATTGCCATCAAAACCGTTTTCAAGAGATTTCCTATCATTCATTTCCATTCCATCATTATTATCTTAAAACACCAAAAATATAGTATCTTAGGTTTGTTTTCATTGCATTTAGTTTAGGCACCATTCATTT
The DNA here is from genome assembly GCF_004799145.2 of Neltuma alba. NCBI lineage: Eukaryota > Viridiplantae > Streptophyta > Magnoliopsida > Fabales > Fabaceae > Neltuma > Neltuma alba. The sequence continues at coordinate 26,125 of NW_021636592.1, read as the reverse complement.
AAGTCTTAAAAACCCAAAACCCTATTTCATTGCATTGCATGGCATTTAGTCTAGCTTAGGTAATTAATAAAGGCTCCCAAAAGTGAAACGACCCGAGTTTGCACTATACTGCATAGCTTGGATTTATTTTTGATTGAGAACCCCAAGGCGAACGACAACAAGGCTCTCTTTCAGTAAGCCTCTTTAGGATCCACTATGACCTTGGAATACTATCATCCATCTGAGCCATCTTAAGATCTCTAGGAGACTCTAGACCATAGAGTTGAGTAATAAAATAAGTCACCTCCACTCAGCTAGTAACTTGACTGATTATTCCCCAAGACTAATCACAGATATCAGTATTGTCTTCTTAGGCCTTACTCAATCCTTTCTGTCAACTCCTGACATTCTTAGCCTTTCCCTATTTCTTTAGCCCTTCGTTTTAGCTTCCTTAAGTCACTTTCCTTTCTTTGTGCCTTTCGAATCCCTAGGCACTGGCTCATCTCTAGAGCCCATTAACTTGCTATTATATCAATGCCAACCTGCCTTGTCTTAGGACTCTATAGTCCTTGTTGCCTCTTAACAATTTGGACAATCATCATAATAGGACTTATATCTTTATATTCTCATTATCCTTCAGTATTCCGTAGTACCCTACTAAGCTCGAGGAGCATCTGTTTGCATATCACACTTCTGTTGTCTTAACTAGTTTCACTCTCTCTCTTTGGGGTAAGGTCCTCCTGTGCCTTATCTCGGCTACTTCTGCTTTTCCTGTGGGAGGACAGATTGCTTTAACTGGAGCATCGTCAACTCAACCACTTGCTTTCTGTTTCATTCCTTCAAAGGATAGCTTACTCTTACTAGAGTAGCGTCACTCTGATCCGGAGAACCACTTCCCAATCTTAGAGAGGTACTTCATAGTCAAGACTTTCCTCATGCAATCTCGGCCAGGGTACATTCCTCAAATACCATATCCCTATCAAAGGGAGCCTCTCTACTCGATTACTCAATCTTATAAGCAGTGGCATCTATCTATAGGAATCTCATTTCTTAGATTCCTTAATGGCCTAATTGCCATGGTTGCATGCTCTTGGATACCTAAGAGACATAAAAGAATATTATTTTAGTCCCTGACATTATCATATATCTAAGCATCATCGAGCTCTAGGTATCACAAGGAACTTACTTATCTCTCTTTGTCTATTAGTTCCCAATGCAACCATCCACTATCATGTTCTTATTCATTTCCTTTCATCTCCATCCTCAAGAGGGATCTTGCCTCACTTTACTCTTTCTAACTTTCTTAACCTCTTGACCAATTATTCTTATGGTCAGGTATTAATCACCATACCCTCATCCATCACAGCGAACATTTAATCACCTTGCTGTGTGGTATCTAGGTCAGGTACCTAGGTCATCATTGACCTTTCATTTATTATCATCTAATCTCTATCCCTCTTGGTTCGTTATCCCTTAGGGATTTCTACCTCTATTTAGGGATTTGAACAAACCTCAAATCATCTCATTCTGTTACCATGCCTCTATCGAGGTCATATCGATTACTTAAGGTACAGGTTGATATTCAGTTCCCTTACTAGGGCATTGACTTATACCTCTGACTGGCTTATTGTATCCTTAACCATTTGTTTCTATGGTCAAATGCTAATCATAAAGTGACCATACTACACAGCAGGCATTAATCATTAAAACATCTCTACTGTGTGACCTTCCAGTCAGGTACCTTTAACTAATTACCCGAGGCTTAGGTTGTCACCCTGCTTCCCTATTAGGGTCTAGACTCCAATTCCTTATTGGCTTACCATATTCTTAGCCATTATCCTCTGGAGACGTCTTTCAACTTTGACTCATTCCCTAGTCAAGCTCTCTTAGCCCAACCATTCCTCTCCTGAGGGGGAGTCTCTTAGCAGTGACTACCTATCTCTCAGGTTACTCTTTGTCATTCCTTACTTCCCTTCTATATCTATTTCCCTTGAAGAAAACACCTCACTATCATAATCTCAATTGGACCAATCCTAGTCACCCGTTACTTTTCTAATTAGGTTTTTTCTCATACCGGGCTTTGCTTGAACCAATACTCTGCTTATACCTTAGTCAGGACTTCTGCCTGAACTTCCCAACTGCTACCTATCATTAGGTTACTTTTGCCTAAGCACACTTAACTAAATAGTGTTGATAGGCTCAAACCCTAGTACCCTGCTATCTTAGGCCTTTCTTATTCTACCTTTAGTCAGGTCTGTTCAGCTTACATTCTTATCTCTCTCCTTATCTTAAGAATTTATCTGTCAATACTCAGTCTGTCTCTGGGTCACAAGGGTTCTTCCTGTATCTAGAGCTAGCCTGAATGTCTCTTTTTCCAGGTCTTATGGCTCCAACTCCTCTAACTTTGGCTTTCCTCTATTAATCGGAAGGAAATTGAATCCAGCTTAATTAATGATAAGGTTATCTGGAAGGAAATCATGGGTACTCTCTCAGTACTGGTTTACAACTGAAGGAGGTTTCCACATCCTCAACTCATCCTTGGTCCTCATCTTCCCAAATAGGTACCAATCTCTGGGAGACTTAGACCATAGGACTAAGTGAAGTCATCTCCACTCAGTTGGTCACCATACTAATAATTCCCCAAAAACTCTTCCAAGAACCAATACCATTTCTTAAGCCTCCTGTCAATTCCCTAGGCCACCTATTTGTCTCTTTAGGGGTCTAAGCCAAATCCGTCTTAGGAGTTCTCTTACTCTTCCAGCTGCTCTTACCGTCTTTTACTACTTTAGAACGGTACAGAGAGAGGACTTATGCAACTTCTCTTTCTTCTGCTTTATCTTTCAGTATGAGCATACTCTAACATGCATTTCTAACATTTTAATGCAAGGAGTGCAAGCTCTTACTGATTGCTATGTCCATAGCATGCCGACTGGACATCTTATCCCTACAAGAGGGAGCCTCTTTCTCTGTTCGCAGCTGCTTCTGGAAGTCATAGGGAGAGGACTTTTGAGATTCTTTTTCTTTCTATTTGCCCTTCTCTACTAAGCTCAAGGACATTAAACCCTAGCTTTATTCTTGGTTGGTCGTGCTTCTATTAGGTAAGGTCAACTCCACTTGCCTTGCCTCGGCTGCTTCCCTTTCCCTGATCGGATAGGGCATTTTGCTCCATCTAGAGCAGTGTCAATTCTGGCTTGGAGGACCAATTTCTATTTTCTCTAGGAAGATTCCTGGCCAATAACTTTTCCCTTGGAAAGGGTGCCTCTCAACCTAACCACACGTAACTGAGTATCTCTTAACATCATCGGGAACATGCCAATCTCATAATGCTAGTTCCCCGCATGGCTATCTGTCTCATTCTCACCTCTTTCTCTTCTTCTTAAACCCTAAGAATTCTACTAGGGTTATCTACCTTGACTTCACTATCTCCATGTTCCTATTTATCTATTCAGGAACTTGAGATAGCTACTCTATCATAGTGCCCCATCTCTAACGAGGCTTTAAGAGCTTGCTCAGCTTAAGTGGCCACTACACCCTCTTAACGGTGTACAGACTCAACCCTTAACTATCTTGTTCAACTCATCATTACTCTTCCTCTTGAGGGGGAATCTGATAGCTTTTAAATAGTGGCTACTACTCTCTTGTTGAGCTCTATCAGTCTTACTCTCAGGGACCTCATAGTCCATCAAGTCGTGCCAAGATACCACCTCAGCATCTGTGAGTCACTATCTCTATTCATTATGACCAAAATTCTTATTCGCCACCACTTTCTTTGGTGCATCATGACGAAACATACTTTCTCTTACTTCTGCTAGTTTTACTTAGCTTTGTTCATCGTAACCTCAACTGCTGCCTGAAGGACTTCCATGTCCTAGCCTCACTGTAATCCCCAACTAAGTCAACTACTTCCTTTCAAGCAATGAAGGAAGGGTTTGGCTCACAACTCTAGGCCATTAGCACCTTTGCTTTCCCTTATCCTCAGGGATTACCAGTGGCAGAAATTAATCTTTAGCTCTTCTGACCTTTTTATATCTATTTAGGAATCAAAGATAACTATTTTGATCGTGCTGCCTTAACCTTGTATCAAGGCTACAGTAATTGTATCTAACTTAGGTTGCCACTTGACCCTTTCTCTTCTAGGGTTTAGACTCATATCTCTATCTGACTTATGAGCCATTATCCCTTTCTCTTTAGAGGGAAGTCTATTTATCTTTACACAGTGGCTACCTTCCTCTGCGCATAACTTCTTATCATTATTTTATCTGTACCTTTCTAACAGAGGATCCCAACTTCATTTAAAGATCCTTATTACTTATTTTCCCTAGAGCATTCACCTCCAATCCATAACCTTAGTTGGACCTTAGCTAGTATTCCACTACTAGCTCTAACCTGAACTGGGCTTTTCTAAATTTTTGCAGATAGTTCTCTTCTTCTTATGCCAGAACCTCTGCTCTGATACCAAAAAATGTCACACCTTACTTATATAGTACCTTAGCATTCATTTAGACCCATTCCAGACCACTTTTGATGGTCTTAAACTTAAGAATTTCAATTTGGACGTTAATTTTCGGAATATTACTGTTCACTGTCCAGTTTTCAGTTTACAGGTCCAACTTTGAAAAACCATAACTAATTCTAGAAAAATCGTATGGAGGTGTTCCAAAATTCTACGTAAAGCTCTTTCAATGCTCTTTAAGGGAAAAATACTCAATTGGACTTATTATTTCCCAATTCATACAGTTTATTGGGTTAATATTACTATTTGTTTGGTAAAATCTGGACTCTCCAGATTCTGCGCCTTAACTTTGATAACTCATATCTCTTTGTACACATCTCCAAATGAGGTGATTTACCACTCATTTTAAAGTTTGGGATATGTAATATAAGTCTACCAAATCTCGTGACTTAAATCATTCATTTGTAGGTCAAATTGAAGCTCAAAACTAACTGCTTCAGGACCTATGTTTTATCCCTTAATATCTCCTTACTTTAATTCTTTTTATTTCTTTGACATACATAACATGGACTTAATCTTTCTCATTCATACTCATATACTTTCATTCATGCCATAAACATCCTAAGCATATACATTGAATTGATGGCATTCATAACATAACTTACAACATAGGAGAATTATACATTGAATAATAATATCAATCATTAGCATTAATAATTCTCCACTTCTTCTCCTTGCTTCTCATGCCCTTAGTGCCCATCATTGATTGACCTAAATGGTTGGTTAGGGAGGGGGTGAGATTCGGGGGAATCTCAGTAGCAAACAATACCATATTAATCATGCTAAATGGATGCTCATGCACTACACGCAACTTGTTTATTCTCTTGTTAATTAGTGACATACTAGCATGCTCAAAGCTAACTTCTTGATGCATGGCCATGGAGACATAATCTACTCATCATGAATAGCAATTACAGCAGCTAAAACATGTCACAATAACATTCAATAACATGTACACGGCAACACACAAGCATACAACATCAAGCAATGACAATAGGTAAGTTCACTACCTTGCAACTCAAGCCTTCCTCTTACTTTTCCTTTGACTCCCTTGACTTTCCAACCATGGTAGCTTTAGCCCAACATCATCAAACATCCTCTTAGATGTTTCAAGATCCTAAACATAATCACATTGGTCACACAACCCATTAGGACCAAGAGATTACATAAAGTTCAAGACTAGTTTTCTTGAACCTCAACCCTTTCTCTTAGTCTTAGGGTTTTCTTTCTAGCTTTTCTAACATAAATCTCATCATTTTCCATCCTTATGATCCATTTCTTGTCAATTAGGACCACTTTAGATGGCTTTAGATTCAAGAATATCAAATCTGGAAATTTTGGTTCGCGGGTACTGTTCACGCAGAATCTCCAGAATTTTTGATCAACTTTCAAAATTCATAATTAAATCTAGAAAAATCAAAATTGAGTGCTTCTAAGTCTCACTGAAAGATAATTAATTTAAATTTAAATGAAAAATATTTTCAGGAACCAATTCTACGCCGAACAGTACCAGAATTGTACGGAACTCGACAATCTCCCGAAAGTTCAACACTGTTTCCAGATTTCAAACCCTATATTTGAAAAATCACCATAAATCGTACACATATCCAAATGGAGTGTTCTACCCATGGATTTAAAGCTCACAGAGTGTACTTTAAGCATGCAAAATTTCAGAATCAGACACGCACATTAACTAATTCGAAATAGGTATCAAATCAGATGCTACAGCCACCACATACCTTGATCTTGAAGCTTGAACTTTGTTCCTTCTTCTTGGCCTTCACCCCTACGTTTTTCTCTCTAAATTTTGGCAGAGTTTCCCCTCTTAAACTCATGTTGGCTGAAAATATGAAGGGGAAGAGGCTCTATTTATAGCCAAAAAAGTTTGCTTGAATGGACCAAAATGCCCTTGGTGGCTAATAGAAAGGGTAAGGGCAAATTTGGAAGTTCAAGTGGACTTTTGCATCATCATTGCATCATCTTATTACATCATGCTTACCTCAACTTTCTAGAAGATGCCAAGTGTCATGAAAGTGGTGGAGGAGATGGGAGATTAGATCCTAACCGTTGGATCAAACTTGTTTCATAAGCTTCTTCCGAATTTACTTGGCCCACGTTTCTCCGGCTTTCTTTATGGCCTTTCGGAGCTCAGAAAATTATTCTGTCTACTTTATAAATTCCCTTTAATTCTAGAGAATATCTATGAATTTTCTTAGGCCATAACACTTCCTTTAAACCTTGCATAAAAATTCATTTACCAAAATGCCCTTTTATCGGCAAAATCGGCTCTTTAATTTATTAAAGCCACTCCACTGGCCTTTTGGTAGCGGGACTAATTTTATAAATTAGTACAACCTTTCAACCATTTAACCTCATTTTTGTATACATTTTTGAGGTCTCTTGCTATTTTAAATAATTACCTCACATGGTATACTTTTTACTGGTAATAACCTCATAAATTCCGTTGAAGCTGCCTCAGGGGCATTTTCATCTTTTCTCTTCATAGAAGAGCCTTAGAATATTATTTTCCATTTTCTAGGATTTTCTTGGAATTTTCTGTACCCTCTTCCACTTTTACCCCTGTTGGTCATAACTTTCAGAATTTACAGTTTAGTCCCTTCTTGGACTTAGCTTCATATAATCTTCTCTTTGAGGCTTCTAGCTTAAATTTTGGCCTGTATCTAGTCTCTTTTCTCTTTTTGGGCCTTCGAGACTTTACTGGAGCCTCTAACCTTAATTATACTCGAGCCCCTAAAAGCTTTTACTTTGCAGTTTAGTCCCTGAAACTGCTTTAACTTCCTTTTTCATCTTTGGGACTTCTGCTCACAGGGGTCTGGTAACCTATTTAATTTAGGCTATTTTTGGAACTTCTAGGCCTAAAAGTCTGGATGTTACACTTCACATTTAAATCGTCATATTAAGTCTTGTAAAGGTCTAGCAAGTTTCATGATATTGGGGTGATGATGATAGACAATGAAGGCAATATTTGGTCTAGAAACCTTGATCATAATCGTGTTAGGGAGGTTATGACTATGGCCATAATTGAACATGGTCTTCCTTATCGGTTTGTTGAATATAGATGGATTATAGAACTACTTAGGATGTTGAGTCTTGATGTGAGGCTCATGACTAAAAAAACAATTGTGGCTAATGTTATGAAGTTCTTCTGTTATCCAAAGGACAATTTGAAAGAAAAATTAAAAGAAAGTATAAGTAGAATATGTTTGACTTCTGATTGTTGGACTTCTGTAACTTTTGAAGGATATATATCTGTGCCCATATCCTTAACTTGATAGTTTAGGAAGGTTTAAAAGTAACAAGTACCACTTTGTGGAAGATAAGAGAGAGCATTAAATGGTTGAAGGCTTCTGAGGCAAGGATGATTCAATTCAAGCAATGGGTTGGGCAAGTTGGTGGCATTAACACTTCTGCGAGCTTGCAATTAGATGTGCCCACTAGATGGAACTCTACTTATGCAATGCTTAAGAGTGCACTTAAATACCATCGAGCTTTTGTAAACTTTGCTTTATCTGATTTAAATTACCTGATGTATTATAATCTGACAAATGATGAGTGGAATAGAGCAGAGGTAATGTGCAATTTCTTGAGGCCTTTTGAAAAGATAACAAGGTTGATTTTTGGGTCATCTTTTCCTACTGCCAACTCTTATTTTTTTGCAAGTATCAAAAATTGAAATGTTGCTTGATACAAATGTGAAGAGCATTGATGAAGTGATTAGAAAGATGTCAAGAAGAATGAAAGAAAAGTTTGACAAGTATTGACAAAATTATAATGTCATTCTTGCACTTGCTATGATTTTTGATCCAAGATGGAAGTTGAATATCATCAAATATTGTTATGTAAAGATTGATCATGTCACTTCTTCTGAGAAGATTGCTATTCTCAAGAGCAAGTTAGATGCTATTTTTAAAGAATATTCTACTATAGGGACATCAATCACATCATCTGCTAGACATGGAGTTGCAAGTGTTTCAACTTCTAAATCTTCAACATTTACGAGTCATCATTCTTCTCACACTTCAAGTGCTTCAACAACAACCTCTTTTGATGATGCATTTGATATATGTTTTATTTTGTCAATGTTTTATCTTGGCAATTAAATTTGTTCTTTATTTAGCTTGTTACTTGTATTTGATTCAATTTTTAAATGATGCAGGATTATCAAGATATTTATGCGATCTTGGATAATTCTTCTATGGACAAATTTGAATTAGAAACTTATTTAGAAGAACCAATACTGAAGCTTGATAATTAGAAAGATTTGGATGTCTTGCACTAGTGGAAAAACAATCAATTTCAATTTCCAATTCTTTCGAGGATGACAGCTGATATTTTGAGTATTTTGATCACAATAGTTGCTAGTGAATCAGCTTTAAGTATTGGTTCACATGTTTTTACAAAGTATAGAAGTTCCATTCTTCAGGCTAATCTTCAGGCTCTTATTTGTACTTGCAACTAGTTGCATAGATTTGCATATCAAGGTAATTTACTAATTTATATGTATTTTGTTATAGTTCTTTTTATGCTTTTAATTGCTTGATGAAGAAGAAATCATTGATATTTTTAGAAGTCAATAAGAGCCTGTTACTAGTAAAGCACAATCAAATGTCCTTGTAATTGATGATAGCAAAGATGAAGTTTCAAAACATTTATGAATGTGTTTGTCTACGTTTTTTTTTTTATGAAAGTGTTTGTCTAACTTTGATGGAACTTTTAAGTGTTATTGACTTGTTATGGATGTTTTAGATATTTTGGTATGTTGATGGACATGAAGATATAATGTTGTTTTGTATTTGTGGCTTAATTTTATTTATATTTAAAACATGTGAGAAATATTAAAAAAAAAAGACATTTTTTCTTAAACGGACCAAAAGCCCATGAGCTGGCCCTGAGCCTGTCAGTTGAAGGGCCGGGCCTAGCAAATTAAGATACTTTTGATATTTTGGCCTTGCGGGCCGACCCGAATTCCCAGCTCTACCAACATTTCATAATTTCTATTTAAGATTAGGTCTCTAATAGGAATTATATAAATTTAAGAACTCAAGTTACAATTTTATATATTTTAGTGTCTTTGTTTATGATTTTTTCTATTTTATATACACATTAATTATTAATTAAGTATATAACTAATAAATTGTTCTTAGATATGTTTATTAAATTTATGAAAAAATATTATGGGATTTTACGCTTAAAATATTTAAAGTAAAATAATCATTTTTCTAAAGAAATATTTAATCTTTTATTTTATAAATATATGTGCACATAATAATTATCAATTAACTGTATTTTTTTATATATTATTTATGATGTTGATAAAATATATTATTTTGCTTAATTATCATATTAACTCATGTCCTTTTTAGTAATTTGAACGTGAAAAATTGCTTTTTGATAATAACTATTTAAATACTCACTTTATCAAAATCACGTTTTTTCACAAAATCTATTCTCAAAATATTTTTTTTTCTAAGAAACTATTTTTTAAACCGTGATTTTCATCCAAACATTCCTTAATTGAGTTCACTTCTTCGCTGCTTGGTTTGTTATTTGTTCATCTGTTTTTTTGAGAAAGGAAATAATTAGGGAAAAAGACATAGAAATGACAGTTGAATAACGAAAGCTCTAAATAGTTACATAAATAAGAAAAATTTTAATTTAGATTTTAATTTAAATATGAACGATCAAATTGAGATATGTAAATTTATTGAAATAAATATATTATATTTTTAAGGAAAAAAGACTAAACACCTTCACCGGCTAATCGGTTCCTGAACGTCAGTCATCAGAACTCCAACGGCCAGCTGATGATTGGTCGTTAGAGCTCCGGTAGTTAGCAAGTATATTTTTAAGGATTTTTTTAAGGCTAGTGGTATGGTTAAATTTTTTAACACTACTAACAAATTTAGTATAACAATTAATAAGAAAATTCAAAAAATGGCATTTTTACAGCTTCAGGGCTAACAAGTTCTAAAATACTATTAATAAGTTTGATATAGCATTTAGTAATAGATTTTCTAAAAAATTCAAAAAGTGACATTTTTATAATTTTAATAGCACAGTTAATAAGTTTTGTAATTTTATTAACAAGTTTGGAATAGCATTTAATAACAAGTTTTTAGGAAATCAAAAGGTGGCATTTTTACAATTTCAATAACCTAGTTAACAAGTCATGTAACAATATTAACAACTCTCATAGCACTGTTAACAACTCTAATAATATAATAATATTAACAACTCTCATAACTATAGTAACTGCCTAATAAATGGGAAAATTTTTTTTATACAGGGTTCATAGGGAGCTAATATTAAAAACATCAAGTTTCATAAAGAAATTTTGTTAATAGCACTATGAGAGTTGTTAATATCATTACATGACTTATTAATCATATTAGTAAAATTGTAAAAATACCACTTCTTGAATTTTCTGAAAAATTTGTTAACAAGGTTCATAATTTGTTAAAAATGTTACTTTTTGAATTTACTAGAAAACTTGTTGTTAACTACTATACAGAACTTATTAATAGTATTAATGAACTTGTTAATCGCATTACTGGACTTAAAAAAATCCCTAAACAAATAATTGTTGACCGTCAGAGCTCAGGTGACTGGCGGCCCACTTGAACTCCGACTGCTGCCACAGGCACCAGAGCTCTTGCGACTAGCTAGCTGGTAAGGGTATTTGATATTTTTTCTTTAAAAGTAGAGTAATATAGTCATTTTAGCAAATTTACAAATTTCAATTTGGTCACTTGTACCTAAATTAGAATTTTGTTTATTTAGGTTATCATTTAGGAATTTTGAAATTTAGAAATCATTTTTCTATCATCTTCCCAAATAATTATGTCTTGATCAAATAACTTGACAAATTAATGTTGAATTTTTGTTGAGAGATGTACTCATACTTAGTATTCGACAATATTTTAAATATGATTGCTTCAAATAAAAGACTATATGTGACCAACAACAAAATATTATATATTATGAGTGTTAATTACTTATTTTTTTATCTATTTATTTATACTATTACTGTGATCTGATTGATTTAGCTAGCCCCTATTTTAAAGATTAGTTTTTAATTTTCTTGAATGAGTTTCATAGCGTTTGCAATAAAATATTATTTTAGTCGTATTTTAATACTTTAAAGGGAAAATCGTAAAAAAAAACCCCGAATTAGCAAAATAGAAAACTGCACACTTGAATAAAGTAAATTGTTTAGACCGGGTTTTAAATTATAATTATGAATTATAAAATATTAGGGAAATGACCAAAATAGCCTTCTTCTCATATCCTCTTCCTTCCGAAATTCCCGTTGGCTTCCATCACTTCCTCTGTTTAGCTCTGTTCAACGCGAAGGAGAGAAGTAAAATCACAGCCTTGGCAGTTCACAAGGTAAAGCTCTTAACCTTTGGGGGGACATCAAGAGTTCAATTGCCCCGACGATGTTTACATTCTGGACCAGGTGGAGGAAATCAAAATCAAACTTCTATACTCTTATGAGGCCAGATCGTGCTCTTCCTGCACCGGTAAGGTGGTAAAAGTCAAGGTTGACTAGTCCAGCGGCGGTTTTCTTGATGATGACCAAATGGAAGTTGGATTCGTTACCACCTGCATCGCCTACCCTCAGTCTGATGTCGCTATTTATAGCGAGGAGGAGCTCACTGGTTAAGTTTGTTATATCTTCTTCTCTTCTATAAGAAAATGGGCCAGTCCACCCTTGGTAGATTGGACCCAAGCCTATTATCATTTGGGGTCCTGGTGCAAATAACAAGACTTGTGGGTCTTAAAGTGCAATTTTTGCCATCTTACATAAATTTGCCAAAAGCGGGAATAGTTATGTTGAGGGAGGCGGTTTTCTTTTTGAAAATATGCATGGGATAAGTTAACCATAGCATCAGTTATTGAGGCACACGTTCGGTTTTCTTTTCTCATCTTCTGCCTTTTCTAGACTCCTCCCTCCCTCTCTGCAAAAACTTTCCCTCCGGTGCATTTGTTGTGTCTATCAGATCCGACTCCGTCATCGTGATCGGACCTCCGCGTGGCAACCTGATTACATTGCAGACTTCAGGTATGCCCGAAAACCTTCATTGGTATCAGAGCATGTGATTTTTCTTGTTGATTCTGTGGCTTGCGTTTTCATATCAGCATTCATTTTCTGATAGTTCGGTCTGAGTAACTTGCGATTTGCTTCAATATATTATGCAAATCCTCTATTTTCCTTCCAATATGATAGTTTTTGTGTCTTATATTTATGTTTAGACATATTGGGTTGCTTCTCTGCCTCTGTGAAAATCGTTTTATACAGTATATTTTTTTGGCCGTACGCTTGTTCATTTTTGGGTTGCTTAAAATCAAGTTTTTAGGCTTCAAAATTTATCCCATTGCGTAGAGCTCGAAAAAACGAAGAAAATGATATAAAGTACACTAAAAACGGACACCGGACGGCGGAGAAACGGAGGAGAGAAGAAATCGGGTCTGACAGGTCCGTCGGACCCGACCCGGTTACAGAATCTGGGTCAAGGCGACCCGGCTGGAGGTTGAAGGAGACCTCCAGGGGCCAAAACGGCGTTGTTTTGGCCCCTCCTGTAAAAAAAAAAACGCATTTACTGGGCTGGACGTAGGATCCAGCCCAAACAAAAAAAAAGAAAAGGAAGGGGTGTACTGGGCTGGAGGCAGGATCCAGCCCAGACCAAAATCATTAAAAAAAAGAAAATTTGTGAAGGGAACCGGTTGGGCCGAAATTGACCCAAACCCAACCGGTCCAAATACTTTTAATAAAAAAAACAAACCATCTGTCAAAAAAGAAAAAGCGTATTAAAAAAAAATTTTTTTTGACCCAGTAGTACCACGTGGCGCGTTCTGCCACGTGGCACCCCACCTTGGCACGTGGGGACCACAAGCTCACAGGTGGTGGTGCGTGGAAGTTGCAGGCACGGCGCGTGTAGGCGGCGGCAGGCTGCATGGTGGAGCGTGAAGTACACGCGCCGACAGGGCGAGTGTGAAATTTTTTTTCTTCAGTTTTTCGCTAATTTTTCCTTCTAGGGGTGCGTGTAGGCGAGTGGAGGGTCCGTTTGAGGTGCGGTTTGTCTCTAAAAATCCCTAAAATCAAGATCTTCATTTTGATATATAATTTGATAATTTTGGAGACAATTAAGGATCTATTTGTGAGTATTTTTAGTGTATTTTCTGGTATTTTCATGCGGAAATAAATTCCAGAATATTCAAAATAATTTAAATTATTTTGTTCTAGGTGAAAATGAAGCAAGAGGCTTCTAGTAACACTGAAAATTTCAAAGATGGTTTATTGGAATACTCATACATGGATAATGCAGTTCCAGAATATGAACCAGAGGATGAGGATCCTAAAGAGGACCCTGAAAAGGTTCCTCAAGAAATCCTGAAGGAGTTAATGGATTCTGGACCTGAGTCAGAATCTTTATTTCCCACTGAACCCCTCTGTACCGAACCTCATTTGGTCTGTAATGATTCACTAGATCTTCCCAATAAAACCGAAGTAGAGGAAGGCAAAGAGGTGGATCAACCCTGTACCCCTACTTTAGCTATGAGAATAGCTGAAAGAGATGCAGCTAAATTGACAAACATAAAAGGCATCAATGGTGTGCTCGCTAGCTATGTCCATTACATGACCGATAAGAAGAATACTGAATTCTACCTTAGAGTCATAATGGAGTACATAAGAGCAATAAGAGTTAGAGGTAGACCTAAAGGCAAACCCATAAGAAAGTCTTACTGGATTTGGGCCATAGAGCTAGTGTCCTCCTTTATGAACAAAACGCGCAAACTTAGAAGCCTAAGAAAAGCAATGCTTGATTACATTTATGTTCATATCAAATGATGTAATATTTGTATTCGCCTTGAATTTGTGATTTCATGCATTGTAAACAGACTAAGTATGTTATTTCATTTAATGAAATTACTTGAATTATTGTTGTATGATTATTTATGAATATCATATGTATGTCTTTTATAAGTGGGAGCTTTTAGAAGATGAGACTTCTAAAGGTTACAATCTTTGAAGTGCTTATATAAAATCCTTGATAGGACATGATGATTATTGCTAGTATCTATGTGATGGGAGGTACAAACATATTCTCCTGATCATAGATCTAGTAATTTCATTATTTACTGATCGAGGATAATATAGGCACATTACATTGTATACTTTCATTGTGCTATATAACTGAAATGTTCTTTGGTTCGGTTCTCTTTAAAGAGAACATAGATTAATGTGGGATAGATTTGTCACAGAACTAAGAATGGCAACCAAGAACATAATTGCTGAATTGAACAAGGGAGAAAAGCTTAACGGGGACAACTGGGACATCTGGCACCGAAAGGTCCAGTATATCCTAGAGGAACAGGATGCGATAGAGCCTCTCACCACTACTATGGTTGAACCTGAGGCTGGCAACACAAACCAGCACAGGAGAGACCAAGAGGCATATCTAACCTGGAAAAAGAAGAATAGCATATCAAGAATCACGCTTTTGAGCTCCATGGCTGACGACCTGATGTGCGAGTTTGAGTCGCACAAAACTGCACAAGCCATATGGATAGCATTAAAGGATAAGTTTGGCAGAGTCTCTACGACCAAGCTTAGAAGGTTGACAATTAAGTTCGATACCTATAAGCTCAAGCCAAACAATCCCATGAAGCAACATCTGAGAGAGATGGCCAATATGATCCGGGAACTGAAGGAAGCTGGACATAACCTGTCTGATGAGCAGCAAGTGCAGGCTGTCATCAGGTCACTCCCTGCAAGTTGGGAGCACATGAAAGTCAACCTAACCCACGATGAAAACATCATCACTTTTAATGATGTAGCTAAGCATCTGGAGCTGGAAGATGAACGTCTGGAGGCTTACAAGAGCTCTGGACAGACCTATTTGACTGAGGATGCTGGAACTTCCCAATCTAAGCCCAATTTCAAAAAGGGCAAGAAGCCCCAAAAGAAAGGGAAGAAGGGCGCTCCTCAATTTAAAAAAGGCAAGAAACAATTCAAGAAGAAGGGAAAGAAAGGCGGGAAGAAGAAGCTGGACCTGAAGAAGGTCAAATGCTTCGCCTGCCAACAAATGGGCCATTTCGCATGTGACTGTTCCAAACAGGCTGAAAGCGAAAAGGTATTAGTGAATTATGTGAATTCACATGTTTCATATGTTTCTAGTACTGTTTTTCTAACAGAACCTGTTTCTTCTTCTTGGATTATAGACTCAGGCTCCACAGACCACGTAAGCAGGGATCGGGGATCCTTCGTGGAATACCGTCGGTTGCCGTATCAAAGCAAGTGGCTTTATGTTGGGAACAATGCGAGAATCGAGGTTCGAGGCATTGGCACCTGCAAGCTTGCTTTGCGTGGTGGAAAGACCTTGATACTCCATGATGTGCTTCATGCTCCCGACATCCGACGGAATTTAATTTCTGTTATTTGCTTAGTAGACTTTGGGTTTAATGTTAATTTCATAGCAAAGTTGCAGACATTTTCTTCAACTCAGAACTTTATGGTTCAGCATTCAGATTCCAGAAATTTTTTGTTATGGATCTTGCTTTTGGTTTTAACGCTCATGATTGTTTTGCTATTTCTTCAAGCAATCCTGATATGAATATCTGGCATGCTAGACTAGGACATATTAATCAAAATAGAATGATTAAACTGGCAAAAGAAGGAATGTTGGGTGCAATCCCTAACATGGAAATGTCCTTATGTGAAAATTGTCTAGCTGGTAAGGCAACTAGAAAACCTTTCGGTAAGGGAACAAGAGCTGAAAATCCATTGCAATTAATCCATTCTGATATCTGTGGTCCAATGAGTGTGAGGGCGAGACACGGAGCTTGGTATTTTATTACCTTTATTGACGATTTTTCACGATATGGTCATGTCTATTTGATCTCGCATAAGTCTGAAGCTCTTGAATGCTTTAGACGATACATAAATGAGGTAGAGAATCAAATGGACAGTAAAATTAAAGCATTACGTACTGATCGAGGTCGTGAATATTTATCTGATCAATTTAAACAGCTCTGTGAGGAAAAAGGGATAATTAGACAACTGACTATCCCTGGCACTCCACAACAGAATGGAGTGGCTGAGAGGAGGAATAGAACTCTTCTAGACATGGTTAGGTCTATGATGGCTCAAGCAAACCTACCAATTTCATATTGGGGTGATGCTTTGTTAACGGCAACCTTCATACTTAACCGTGTGCCCTCAAAATCAGTCGCTTCCACACCCTATGAATTATGGACAAAACGCAAACCGGATCTAAGTGTCCTAAGACCCTGGGGGTCAGCAGCATATGTTCATGATGATTCCCACAAGCATGGGAAATTGGGTCCTAGAGGAAAGAAGTGTATCTTTATAAGGTACTCTGAACAATCAAAGGATACGTTTTCATAGGTGAAAACGAAGATGGAACAGTGACTGAAATGGAATCAAGAGATGCCACATTCATTGAGACTGAATTTCCTAAAAGAGGAGATGTTGACCGCACTGTATCTCTTTATGAGACACAGGAACAAGTCAGTGCAGAACAAATTGACAGACCAGAATCGTCTAGGTGTGTCAATCTGAGTGGGAGCCAAGAAAGGTCAACACCAAGACCTGAACAAAGAAAGAAAGATAAGCAAATAGCTCTCGTCAGAAGGAGTAACAGGGAAAGTGTTCCCAAAAGACGCTTTCAAATAGAAGGCGAATCTCTCTTAGTTACTCCAGAAGGGGATGATGAGCCCCGTTCTGTACGAGAAGCCTTGTCAGGTCCTGCAAAAGATGAATGGATGAAAGCTATGGAAGAAGAAATGGACTCAATGAAAAAGAACCAAGTTTGGGTGTTAGTTGATCTTCCAAAAGGGCGTAAAGCCATTGGGAACAAGTGGGTTCTCAAAATTAAAAGAAAAGTGGATGGATCAATTGACAAATACAAGGCTCGATTAGTGGCAAAGGGGTACACACAACAGGAAGGAATAGATTATGAAGATACATTCTCACCTGTTGTGCGTTTCAATTCTATTAGACTTATTCTGGCAATAGTAAACAGTTTAGATTTAGAATTACATCAGATGGATGTAAAAACCGCATTTCTGAATGGTGATCTGGATGAAGAAATCTATATGGAACAACCGTTAGGTTTCATTGAAAAAGGAAAGGAAAATAAAGTTTGTAAACTCAAAAGATCCATTTATGGATTGAAACAATCATCCAGACAGTGGTATTTGAGGTTTCACAAAGCAATAACCTCATATGACTTCCAAATGATAGAGGAAGACCACTGCGTCTACATTAAGCGGTTTGAGGGTAATTTTGTCATATTATCCTTATATGTAGACGATATACTATTAGCCGGAAATAGTCTAGATTCGGTGGTGGCTATTAAAGAATGGCTTTCATCGAATTTTGAAATGAAAGATATGGGTGAAGCAGAATACATACTTGGAGTTAAAATCCAAAGAAATCGTTCAAAACGAATCCTCTCTCTTTCACAAGAGAATTATATCAACAAGATTCTTGAGCGATTTAACATGAAAGACTGCAATCCCATGAGTACACCCGTTGCCACTGGAGTGGCTTTGAGTTCTGACATGTGTCCCAAAACCGAATCTGACAAAAAGAAGATGGAAAGAGTTCCATATGCCAGTGCTGTTGGTAGTCTGATGTACGCAATGATGTGTACAAGACCAGACATCTGTTATGCAGTGGGACTGGTGAGCAGATTCCAGTCTAACCCCGGTGAAAAGCATTGGAAAGCAGTGAAGAGGATCTTGAGATACTTGAAGGGCACTTCCAATTATGCACTGTGCTACGAAGGAAGTGACCTGCGTCTTGTTGGGTACTCCGATGCTGATGTAGGCGGAGATGAAGAAGAACGAAGGTCAACTTCAGGTTATACCTTCTTGCTCAACAATGGCGCCATATGTTGGAGTAGCAAGAAGCAAACGTGCATTGCCTTACATTCAATGGAAGCTGAGTTTGTGGCATGCACTGCAGCAGTGCAAGAGGCTTTATGGCTGAAGAGATTTATAGAACACCTTGGATTTGGAAACAAGAGTACCAATCCGGTGATGGTATACTGTGACAATACTGCAGCCATAGCCTATACTAAAGATCCTAAGTATCACAGCAAAACCAAGCACATTGACATCAAGTATAATTTTGTTAGAGATTACATAGCACAAAAGATTGTTACTGTACAATACATTTCAACCAAATGTATGGTAGCAGATCCTCTGACAAAGCCAATAGGCGAAAAAGTTTTTAAAGAACATGTACAAGCCCTTGGCATACGTAAAGTGTAATATGAATGCTTCATTAATGAAATTGTATTTCGTTATCACTTTATGTGTCTGTCCGAAAGTATACAATGTCTAGTATGTCGTACAGGTTGAAAAGGTTGGCTCTCTCACACGGGCAACCGCCTTTGACACTCAGGTGGAGTGAACAAAGATGAGACATTTGTGTTCACCAGTAAAGCAGCAATGAATGCTGATATGGTAGGGAAGAAACACAAACTTATGTCGCCTTGACTAAAGTGTAGCAAGTCAAGATGAGATCCACGTTGATAAAGCTGGATCGAAGTTTGGAATCCCACTTCCATAATACCTGTAGCCAGATAACAAACTCTTCAACGTCGACGTCATAACAATGAGCAGAGTTGAAGAATTTGGGTTTAGATACTGAGTGTGTCTGGACCTAAGTCTGTACGGTGTTAATAATAAATCCAAATCGACATACGCTCTTATAGTAAAAGAGTAACACCGTAGCATGTGTTTCATACCACATGTGCTGAGAGAACCGCAAAAGGGAAGCAAGTGAAAGATCCCTGCTTCATTGCTGTGTGAGTCCCAGGGAGGAATTATCCTCCTATTGGTGTCCTTTGACTTTGACAATATCATGAAGATATGTTTCAGTGACTGCTACTTTGGCATATGTCCTATGGTCATGATTGATGCGATCTAAGGTAGTATGCTAAGAAAGCGACTGATTCATTTCAAAGTGATATTTGGGCGAAAGGAAGATTGACTGTGATATACACACCTATGCTAGTGTCTGTGACATGTCCCTTATGACATTTTGTGGTCGTAAGTGTGGATACTAGACATAAGAGAAAGGTAATCTGAGTCAACTATTGACTCGAGAGGGATTAGATTTACCATGAAAAAGTGTATATAAGTAAATCTAGGACATCTGAGGCATAATTTTAAATTCAAGCTACACAAAGGAGAGGGTGACTTGTGCTGATCCTTTAAAAAGGATTTCTAGTACAGGGACCCAAGCGAAGACGTCATGCCCACGCGGTCACGGCAAAGCACTAAGTATGAAATTGAGGGAAGGTGAAGAGACTAGATCCGTGACATCTAATCCACCAAGTGTGAGTGGGAGATGTAAGAAAATGGGCCAGTCCACCCTTGGTGGATTGGACCCAAGCCTATTATCATTTGGGGTCCTGGTGTAAATAATAAGACTTGTGGGTCTTAAAGTGCAATTTTTGCCATCTTACATAAATTTGCCAAAAGCGGGAACAGTTATGTTGAGGGAGGCGGTTTTCTTTTTGAAAATATGCATGGGATAAGTTAACCGTAGCATCAGTTATTGAGGCACACGTTCGGTTTTCTTTTCTCGTCTTTTGCCTTTTCCAGACTCCTCTCTCCCTCTCTGCAAAAACTTTCCCTCCGGTGCATTTGCTGTGTCTATCAGATCCGACTCCGTCATCGTGATCGGACCTCCGCGTGGCAACCTGATTACATTGCAGACTCCAGGTATGCCTGAAAACCTTCATCTTCTTTTGTTTAATTTGTGTTTCTGAAAAAGAATCCAGTGACTTGCTTCTGTTCTAGTAGAAGAAACAAGATAATGATTTGTGATGGATCAAAGATATTTGTTTGTTTAATTTGAACTGCGAATCTAACTTAAACATGGAACTTGATTATAGAGCAACTATTGATGTCTATACGGTAGCAAGGTCTATGGAAAGAGACGCTACTTGGAATGAGATGAATAATTTCACTTGAGAATTCTATGTTGATTCTGGGTTACTTAGTTAGGCTTCACTTGGTTAGGTTTCACTTGATTATATGTAATATCTTAATGGGAGAAAGAAGAATATTTTGTCTGTATTGTAAAAATAGTTGTTGCCATGACTATACTGGTTTTTTATTATTAACAATAAGAATGTTGTTATTTTTATATTGGACTTGTCATTTGTATAGAGAGATTTGCAACTTATTTATTTGTAATTATTTTTAATACATTTACAGACAATTTACAAAACAAGTAACGGTAATGATAACCTAGGTAACAAAAATAACAACTTGCATGATAAAAGTCACAAACCTGTTAAATCTACATTACTTGAAAATCCTAGTGAAAGAAAATAACGAAAGTAAAGAAATAAAACCTCTCTCACTCACATACTCTCAAAGCCTTCAACGTTCCACCTCCTCTCTCGTTTCCCAATTCCCAAGTCAGCAACAAAGTTGAATTTCACCCACTTATCTAGCTTCTTAATCTCAAGAAATCTAAAGCAACATTAATCCTTTACCTTGAAAAGAATCTTGTTCACTACTGACAAGATTAGTTTGAAAAATAACAATAAAAGATTTGGTAAAGTGTAAATTGAATTAAAGAGTCACTAATTGTAATTAAAGAGTTTTTTTTTTGGCCAGCTGTAATTAAAGAGTTGTTATTTGAAATAAAAGAGCTGCTATTTGAAAAGGATAGGTTGTGAAAAAAGTAAGTGTTTAGTGGTTGAGATTTAGAAGAAATTAGGTATTTCATTGGCAAAAAAAAGAGAGTAAATTAGGTTTATGTACGATAAAAATCTAGGGTTGAAAATCTTGAGTGCAAACTTGTATTACCATGATAAACACTAAACATATCAGATACGAATGATTCAACGTGATAATTCCATACCTATTCAAAGGTCAATCTCATTGAAATCACATATACGCAACAAATATTTCTCTTTCTGTTGCTTTCATTCTACCCAACCTTTTTCCCGACAACCAAACAAGATAATACAAAATTTGGCATTTACAACTTTTATTTAGCACGCAAGACTTATCATTATCAATTAAATTGTGAAAATAATATCAATTGTCAACTAAATTGTGGAAATAATGCCAATAAGCTAGTATGAATAGCTTTTCAACGCTTGTCGTTTTTCATACTAGACCTATTATTTTACATACTAAACTTGTTATTCACAATTAAATTGTGAAAATAATACTAAGTTTTGCTAAAATTTAAGTTAATATGAATAGCTTTTCAATATTTGTTATTTCCTATACTAGACTTGTTTTCGCAATTAAATTGTGAAAATAATACTAAGTTTTGCTAAAACTTAAGTAAATATGCATAGCTTTTCAACACTTGTTATTTCTCATACTAGACTTATTATTCACAATTAAATTGTGAAAATAATGTCAAGTTCTACCAAAACTTAAGTTAATATGAATAGTTTTTCAACACTTGTTATTTCTCATACTAAATTTGTCATTTAACATATTAGACTTGTTATTTGTAACTAAATTTTGAAAATAATATCAAGTTCTGTTAAAACTTAAGTTAATATGAACAGCTTTTCAACACTTGTGGTTTTTCATATTAGACTTGTTATTTTTCATATTAGACTTGTTACTTGTCACATCCAGAAATTTTACAACTACGAGAAAGAAAATCCCTAAACATTTGTGGGCCAGAATAGTGGAAAGAAATATGAAAATTTAGAAAAATATGTTAGAAATTCTTAAAAATTAGCATATAATTATGTAAGGTAGAGAAAAGATCTTTGGATAGTATTCAAGGCTCAAAGGATGAAATTGTGATGGAAGGCAATAATTATTGAATTTTCAGTAATTATTGAATATTGACTAATTGAAAAATTTGGTCAAAAATTAATTATGAAAAATAATTTTGAGCCTTATAAAATTAAAAAAAATAAGGATAAAGTGTTTTGAGAATTATAAGACAGTGTGCAAGTGATTTTATTACCAAAATACCCCAGTTTAATCTTTAAAGGAATTTAAAGTCTAATTATGGTAATTGGGGTTTTATGGGGGAAAATTCCAAATAAATACTTATGAGGCTAGATAAATCCCAAGAAAACTCATGGAGCTCCTATGGGATTTATAAGAGGTTATAAAATAATCAGGAAAGTTTTAAAGAGCCTAGAAACCCAAAAAAGTAACTCCCGAGTAAGAAAACTAATATAGTAAAGAAATTGGTTTTCTTTCTTTTAATGATATAAATTAATTATGGGAGTAAAGAAGGGCTTTTTAGGAAGAGAAAATTGATAAGAAAATGTTAAGGATCTGACAATTAATTAGGAAGCTCACATCACTGATATAGAAAAAGACAGAGTTAATTAATATCAAAATGATGCTGAAAAAGGTGAGAAGTATACTCATTTTTGCGTGGCTCTCATTGTGCCACTTGTCAAGCTAGGGGTGGAGACGATTTTGACTTCTAAAATTCATTTCATTTGGAATTAAATTAAGAAAAGAGGAAATTCAAGAAGGAAGCTTAGCTTGACACCTAAGCATTGTAATTCTTTTGAACTTTGATGGCATTTAGTTAATGCTTGGCTTATAAATAGCCACTAAGACCCCTCACATTTCGGCCAAATAAGGAACCATAGGGGAGATTATGTTGCTCTTGTATTTAGAGAGAGAAAGAGCTATTTCTAGTGAGAGGAAGTCCACCTAAGTTCAAGGAATCACCAAGGTAAGCTCCTAAACTCTTTGTTAATTATTGTGGGCTGTTTATATATGATTTTATGTGGTTTTGGATGGCCATTTTCCATTGGGAGATGCTTCCATAATTTTCAAAAATTATGGAAGGATTTAATCAAAGGTTTAAAGCATAGATTAAACACCTGAAAAGGCTAGGTTTTGAGTAGTTTTGAGTGAGTTTTGGAAAGAAAATCCAACCCCTATTCAAGATGATTCAATTCAGCCAAGGACAGAGAATGGGGTTAGAGTAGATTTGATTTAATTTGATGCTTTTAATGTGTTTAAATGATGAAATGGAACACCACCACGAAAGGAAGCTTGGAAGCGTTAAATTTGAAAATAGAAATATGGTTTCTAAGACACCCTATTCGGCCAAAATGAGATCTATAGGGAGAGATTGGATTTTCATAAATCTAAGTGAATATTTGAAATCTATATGAAAAAATATGTAGAAATAGCCCAAGAGATTTAAAGAATCAAAGTTGTAAGGAATAACCCAAAAATCAAAGAAAAAGGGTTTAATGGTTATTTGATTAATATTTTGGATCGATAATGAATGGTAATGTCCTATTGCATTATCATTAGGCCTAGCATCTAAAAGAAGAGAAGATTTGCACAAGAGAGGAAGAGCTTAAAGGAAAGGATAAAGCTTGAAAGAGGTAGTTGGCAATTATCATCTAATGTTGAGTTGTATTGTGTTTATTGCTTATGTTATGCAATGTTGCTATGCCATGATGTGGATGCGATGATGATATTATGTGATGTATAACTCTATACATGTAATGCCTTGGCTTATGCTATGTTGAGTGTTATGAATGAAAAGTATGTTATGTCCTTTCCATGGTATATGCATTAAGTGAAAGTATGCATTAGCAAGGTCATTTAGCATAAATGCTTTGCTTGGTTAACATATGAATGTGGGTGCTATGCTACTAAGATTCCCATGAATCTTATCCACATGTTTAGCAAAACCTAGGGCAAGGAGGTGGTCAATGTGTGAAGGAACTTTAATTGCAATGTCACTTTATGACCTTTGAAACATTTCATGCTTTTGGGGATGACTACAATTAAATATTTTGTGATGATCTTATATGACTACTTTATGCAATCATAGACAAGTATGCTGTTTAAATCAACCATGTGATGGTTTAGTTAGCATGCCAAGTTAGGGAGCTAATTATGGAAAGAATTGATAGTTAGGGTCAAAAGTCAACCATTTGAGAGAAAGGTTTGACCAACATGAATCGGAGCAATTGAGGGAGTTAATTTATGAAACTTTCTAGATGAATAGATATTATTTTTCCCTTTAAAACGAGTAGTAATATGTGTAACATCCTAAGTTTTATCGGGTTTTAATAACTCTTTTGATTGATTTTGAGGATAGAATAGTGATTTAATGTTGATCTTGGTGTTTGGGTTGGAATTGAGGTATGTTGGAGGAATAGGTGAACAGACCCCTCTCAGGGTATGTTCGCCGCGGCCAACGGGAGTTCCAGGGGGGATTGTCTTTCGGGAAGTTTGGCTGCGGTGAAGTCATAGGGACGCCGCGGTGAAGTTGTTCAGGTGAGCGAGATTTCCCCTCGGGAAGGTTTTGCCGTGGCAAAGGTTTTCTGGGCGAGTGAGAGTTTCCTCTCGAGGAGCTTTCGCCGCGACGAAGTTCTGGGTTCGCCACGGTGAAAGGTGCCGAATCTATATAGTCGCAGGGGGGTCTGTTAGTGCGAAAATTAGAAAATCTGAAGGAGGAGAGAGAAGCTCTGCTGGGGTTTCGGTGTTGTGGCTTGGGAAAGGCATTTCTAAGGATCCATTACCTCAAGTAAGTGATTTTAACTTTTAATCTACTTTCTTTTTTGGAATTTCTGAGGATTTATGGTGAAACCCTAGAGTTTCTAGGTTGTTATGGAATTGAGGTTTTTGACCGATTGTTTTGAGTTAATTGATTGCTTTGGGTTAGTCTAAGTATTTAATTGGTGTAGTTTTCTTGGATTTAAAGAACTTTGAGTTTTTAAAGCTAGGGTTTATGGAAATGGGAGGTTTGTGATTGAGGATGATAATGTAGAGGTTGATTTTGAGTTTTGTGATTTGGGTTATGTTCAAATGGGATGTTTGGGTGTTGAATTCCTATAGTGGGTCCTTGAGGTTATGAGTTTTAATTGATGTTTGAAAGGAATTAAGGTTTTAATGGATTTTTATGACTTTGGAGTGTGCCTTGATGGTTATACCCTCTTTAGTTGGGTAGAGTTTTGGTGGTGCTAGGAATTTTGTGTCCCCAAGTGTTGTTTTAGCCACATTATTAGTTGAAAGCTAATACATGGTGGTTGTGTGTTTGTGTGCTTGTATAGACGGTTGTGAGCCTTGTTGGTGCACGGGGTCGTATTGTCGGTTTGTTTTCCTTGATCAGGCAAGAGGTAACCACTTTCCAATCCTTTGTACATGCTTTTGTGGTACTGTGAGTGGATTTATACTTTGTGCTTCGAGTAGCAACTGTGTTCAAAGTGTATGTTGTATATTGAAAAGGAAAACCGTCTCGTGGGGTTTAAATTGATATTGATTGAAATTGTACTTGTAAAAGATAGGCCACTGAAAGAAGTTAATTGTGAAATGATTATTTGCTCTTTGATTATGGTTTGAGCATAATGCATGAATTGGAATTGGTGAGAGTTTTGATTGTACTACCACGTGGTAAGGCCTCCATTAATGCATGATGGTGGCCTCTTATGTCCCCCATAGTGAGGGGGGATAGGCCTTTTGGCTCCCTACGCCCCCCAGAGTAAGGGATAGGCCTTTATGGCTCTTACGTCCCCCATAGTGAGGGATAGGCCGGGTTCGGCTCTTGAAAATCGCTCAAAGTGAGGGATGTGGTTGATGGGATTGCAT